>NC_133372.1:5112345-5204740 GCF_049309525.1 Garra rufa | reverse complement strand
CAATTGTCTATTACCCATGTTACTTTTAAGTATTTTGAGTTAGCAGTTTGGTCTAAAAAAACTGAATAAATAAAATAATAAAATTAATAAATCAAAAAAAAATACACACAAAAAAAAAACTATTTTTAGTGAACCAGATTTCATGTTTAGTGCACTTGCTCACAGAATAAAACAAATAAATACAATAAAAACTAAATAAATAAATAAATAAAATAAAAAATAATACACAAAAATAAGATGAAATAAAATTGTTTATTACCCATGATGTTACTTATAAGTATTAGTAATATTAGTAGTTTGATCTAAATAAATAAATAAATATATATATATTTAAAAAAATAAATACACAGAATAAAAAATACACAAAAAAATCAAATATAAAATAAAATAAAATTTACATGGGTTTATTGCCTATGTATGTTGCATTTGTAGGGATTTTGACTTAGTAGTTTGCTCTGAAAACCCAGAATTAAAAAAAATAATAAAACAAAATTAAATTGAATAAAATTGTTTATTACCCATGTTACTTACAAGTATTTTGACTTAGTAGTTTGATCTAAAAAAAACTAACGTGATAAAATAAATAAATAAAAAATATGCAAAAATAATAAAAACAAAACCAAACAAAAAATAATCAAATATAAAATGTACATGGGTTTGCTGCCTATGTAAGTTGCACTTATAAGGAATTTGCTTAGCAGTTTGCTCTAAAAACCCAGAATTAAATGAAATAAAATAATACACAAAAGAATAAAACAAAATTAAATGAAATAAAGTTGTTTATTACCCAAGTACTTTGACTTAATAGTTTAATCTAAAAAAAAAACCTGAAATACACAAAAATAATGAAAAAAAAAAATTGTCCATGTAAGTTGTACTTATAAGGAATCTGACTGAATTAATGAATGAAATAAAATAGTTTATTACCCCTGTTACTTATAAGCATTTTGACTTAAAAATCTAAAAAAATAAAAATAAATAATAATAATACACAAAAATAATAAAACAAAACAAAATAAGATTTTTTTTTTAAATAAAATAAAACAAAAAGCTTATTACCCATGTTACTTATAAGTATTTCGACATAGTAGTTTAATCTTTAAACAAAAAATAAAACACAAAAATAATAAAACAAAACAAAATAAAATAAAATAAAAAAAAGTTTATTACCCATGTTACTTATAAAGTAAAATCAGGGGACTATTTCCATCATGTCCTATGCATTTAAATAAAGAATTAGATTTAGTAGTTTGCTCTAAAAAGCCAGAATAAAATAACAACAAAATAACATTTTCAAAGATTCTACACAAACAAAAAATCAATAAAATAATACAAATAAAGCATTACACCAAAAAATTTCAAATTAAAAATTAAACTAAAATAAACGTTTATTGGCCATGTAAGTTGTGCACTTATAAAGAATGTGACTGGATAGTTTGCTATAGAAAGTCAGAATAAAATTAAATAAAACAAAATATACAAAATAAAGTAATAAAAAAATAATTAAAAAAAATAAATGCACTGTATGATGACAGTATCCTGATATTCTAAGCATGTTCATCAAACAATCATTTATCTAGGGCTGCAACTAACGATTATTTTAATAATCGATTAATCTGTCGATTATTTTTTCGATTAATCGATGAATCGGATAAAAAAACAAGGGATTTACAACCCTTTATTCAAAAACAGAACTAAAATCTTTAGAAAGTGCACGAACATGTTGCTCCTTGAACTGTTATAATAATAATAATAAAATAAAAATGGACTAACACAAAAAACATACACATGTATGCTTTACATCTGCCAAATATATAGACTATAAATAAACTAAAATTACTATCCGTCAAGACAGCGGCTTGCTGTGGTGTACATGCTGCATTTCCCATCAAGAAGCCTCTCAAATTAAATTCCTCAGTGCGCATTAAAAAAAGTCATGTGACTTTGCACGCTGGAACGGGTTAACTTGACTAACTTTCTGCTACATTCATTCTGCCATGGCGGTGTTGAGTGTCCTGCCATCAGCAGCGACCAGCTGGAAGAGTTCCGCATTCAAATGCACGCAAAACTGGCCTCAAAGCCCCAGCAAAAGTAATTACCATGAATGTGTCAGGGCAAAAATTAAGAAAATATTCGAATTACTTATTAATAAACTATTTTCTGATTCAGTGTTGCAAAGATGAAATTGACGATCCTGCCATCTGCTCATTAATGCCTAATGCATCTTTATGGATTAGCTAATGAAAGAGTTTTGTTTTCGATTTTAATTATTTCGTTTTATAGTAAAATAATAATTTAAAGCTTTCTATAGATATTGTGTTTGTGAGGCAATTACCTGGGTTTCGGTTAATTATTGTGAAGCGCTCCTGTTTAAACCAAAGATATCAAGCGTATTCTGTTTGTTTTCTTTAAGAGCACATTTTGTTGATACTGTGAGTACACACAAACCGGAACCCTTTACAGTTCCGGCCCGGGTGGTAAATTACTCTTACCTTTATGAGCAAAAAAGAAATTCCACATTGCACTGGCGTCTCCATGTCCTGCAAAGCGCGTTTCTCTCCGCACAAACTTTGGAATTATCTTGATTGAATGATTAAACTAATATTGTGATATGTTTTAAGTTTTTTATATCAATGGATTTTAATTTAAATCGCGATGAATTAAGCAGGCTTTTGATCTGTCTGCCGCTGTTTGCTAGGTAGGCTATAACTTTAAAAAACAAAAACTTGAATTTAACAAACAAAAAGTGTTCCAAATATATCTCTAAATTAACTTTATAAACTAAAGAAACGAAAATAAATGTAATCACTTTGCTATTAAAAACAGCAGCTGTGTAATGAGGAAGAGAAAGAGAAAAAAAGACAGTCGGACTGGAAATTCAGTCGGCCAAAAATTGATGAGCTGTCGGACATTTTTACAAGGAATGTTTGTTTAATAGCCTATTTAATATTCTTAGGCTACTTTCTTAATTAAATATATTATTTCTTTGATTTATTTTAGCGTTTTTAGGCTGCTTGTTCGCTGACTGAGGTGTAGGCTATATATAAAAAAACAACGTGCCGCGTCACAGCCCTATTCAAAACTGAGACGATTTCACCTTTCGATTTCTCCTTACGGTTGTGGTATGTTTTCGACACATTATACAGACAGACAGTGTTACAAAAACTATAGAAGTAGTTTTCTCCATCTCCACTATCCAACGACCCGTACAGCAGCTGTTTTGCGATCGAGCATTGGCTGCTGTGAAAGTAGGCTAGCCAAAGTAGGCTTAAATATCAAACATGTTTGATATAAATCGGGGCAGCATATATATATAATGTAGAAACGGTGCTTTATGCTCAAATGTTCCAGTTTTGCGCATAAGTTAAATTCGCATTTTTGGATGGAAACACAGCTTAGGTGCCGAACTCTGCTGGCATCAGTGCGGGAGAGAGACCGAATGTGTCCACTCCGCTCTGCGCTCAATTTTTTTTTAATATATATAATAACAACCAAATGTGTCTGCGTCGCGCGACACAACGAATCGATTATGAAATTCGTTGCCAACTCTTTTAGTAATCGATTTTTATCGATTTTATCGATTCGTTGTTGCAGCCCTACAAAAAAATAAAACACAAAAATAATAAAACAAAACAAAATAAAATAAAAAAAAAGTTTATTACTCATGTTACTTATAAAGTAAAATCAGGGGACTATTTCCATCATGTCCTATGCATTTAAATAAAGAATTAGATTTAGTAGTTTGCTCTAAAAAGCCAGAATAAAATAACAACAAAATAACATTTTCAAAGATTCTACACAAACAAAAATTCAATAAAATAATACAAATAAAGCATTACACCAAAAAATTTCAAATTAAAAATTAAACTAAAATAAACGTTTATTGGCCATTTAAGTTGTGCACTTATAAAGAATGTGACTGGATAGTTTGCTATAGAAAGTCAGAATAAAATTAAATAAAACAAAATATACAAAATAAAGTAATAAAAAAATAATTTAAAAAAATAAATGCACTGTATGATGACAGTATCCTGATATTCTAAGCATGTTCATCAAACAATCATTTATTAGAGATGATTATATGAAATACAACGAACCTTTAATTTCCAGCGCCACATCTGATCCAAATCTCTCCATATTGCTGCCCAAATTACAGAGGTGGAGATGCCTAAAAAAAATTCAGGTATTAGATGTCATTAATATACTGACAAGTATTTAAACATTTTATTTCTAACTTTTACACACATACAGACAAAATGAAAACAATATTAAGCTGGCATAAATTAGATCTGATAAATGTTAATGAACCAGAGATTGATTGACATTGATTCATTAAATGCTCTTTTGTGTGCATACCTTTGGTGGCAGCAGCAGTTTCAATTCTGTCCAGATAATAAATGTTTAGATGTGGCAGTAAGTCTTTCAGGAGAGACACAGGCAGACCTACAACAAAAAAGATGTAAATATTAGACATTTTTTCAAATAAATGTTTTCCATCACGTACTTTATGTCCATAAACTGAAATTAAGTTGTAAATTTTGTTAAATTACATATCAGGTCTTAATTTTGGAATTAATGCGAAAATAATTTCGCTGAAAGTAAAACTCACTCGAAACCTTCTTTTCCAACACATCCATGTTTTGAGCAACTTTGACGATGCACATCCGCACTAACGAGCTTGCATCTGAAGTTCCCATTTTTGCACTAGAAACGAGCTCAAGTGTTTTCTTACACAGCAGCGTGTGCTTTGCACATTTTTTGATGTTGTGCTTCCGTCATATGCTTCCGAAATAAAAATATATTGGAAAAAAAATTCGACAACAAACGTTGTAATTGACCCAGGGGGCGCTCGGCGGCTCAAAAAACCTGAGGCACATTGTATCCTAATCTTTTTTAGCTCATTTGGGATATTTATACACAACACCGTGTAGTCTTTTACATGTATGTATTGGAATAAACTATTACCTGATAGAAAAATCTAAAACCGTTATCGTAAATCGCTATAGAATGAAATTTAAAACTCGTATCCAGCAATCACTCTCGAACGCGATTGGTCCAATCTGCCCACGCTGAGAAAAGAAACAGATACCACGTGACAACCAATTTTATAATTTATATATTTATTAACGTACATCTGAATAATAAATTAAGGGGAGACACTGCAGGCAAAAAAATGCTTTTTTTCATACACCTGTCAAATTTGATATTTTTTGGACTTTTGTTGGTTGGTTTTAGACTAGTGGGAAGAAAACATCCAAGAGACACTGTCAAGTGTTTCTTTTATAGCACTTTATATATTGTGTCAATAGATTTCAATTACAATACCCATTTTTAAAAGTCGTTTTCTCAAAATGATATTTTTTCTCCTACACTGAGCCATAAATCTCCACTTCAGTAGCACTTATACACACACCAAACTTTACATTTTTATTCCTGTAAAAAATGTTCTAGAAATGATATGTGCATATTTAAACGTAACACTTTAGAAAACTTGTAATCCAAAATTATCAATGTAATCAATCAACTGGGTAAGCAAGGTCATAACTATTAGTAAAAAAAAAAAAAAAAAAAGTACCCTATACACCTGCCAATGTTTCGCCTTAACATCTATTAAACTAAAAAATACTCGGATTCTAATGCACCAAATCCCTCCAGGTAAAGAACCTTATTTAATGTTAATTTCCCTTCTAGCTGCTCAAATTCTATGTGCAGAATGCGCCCATTGGCTCAATTTCATGGAGTCTTACTTCCGGGCGCTGAGGCGGCCAATGAAACACGCTGTAGAGGTGCAAGTCCCGCCCAATACAGAAAATTCCATCGGAAAGATGTCAGCATGCTGAATGCAGTAGTGATGGGATTTATGGCTCTTTGAGGGGATCCGGATCTTGGCGATCCGTTCCTTTCAAAGAGCCGTTCAAAAGAACGGCTCTTTTGGCTCTTTTTAAATATTTAGTCAGTTTTAAGAAGCCAGTTTGGGGGCATCTCAGTTTATCCTGGAAATAATCACTGGGAGGAATTATGAGGTGAGATTCGTAGTCAAATAATTAAAACTCAGATATCACACACCAATATCTGAGTTCGAATTATTCTGAAATATTGATTATTATCTCATTTGTCATGTGTGGACTATATTTCATAGGGTTGCACAACATCCCTCTGCTTAGACAGTGGCATCACTATTTTGGATTTACCTTTAGTACAAAGTATGTTGCTGCATCCCAATTCGCATACTTATACTATGCCCTTAAAGTATGTACTCTTTTTGTGAAGAAAAAGTACATACTTTTGAGTATGTAGCAGAAAAGTAGGCAAGCTTTGGGACATACTACTTCCTCTGTTGCTTAGTTACCTAAATCCTGTCACTGTTTAAACTGCCTTGTCAGTTAATATCATCTACATTTCGTTTAATTTGATTTCCTACCGTATTAGAGAAAAATGAAGAGGCACATTCTTACTAGTCTTTTATGCCGAGAACTTTGCTCGTGTTTGCATAATGATGCATTTAAAAGTTAATGACCAAACCTATCATTATAAAAGTTCATAATGTTGCTGCACATGAAATATACCATGGATAACATTATTTAAATATTATTTATTAGGTTACACATTGATTAGTTATCTCAAAAACCCCTTTCTCTACCTGTCCCTGGTAGCGCGTATCCGCCATGTTTGTAGTTTTTTTTAAACAATTTTTATGCGTGTTTGTAGTTCTAATCGGATTCTCGTTCACCGCGCAATGTGTTGTGGGCAATATTAGCCGTTAGAGTGTGCATTGATCCGCACTTCGAATTCTTAAGTTAAGTAGTAGACCATCCGGGAATAATTTGTGTGCATCTGTGTGAAACACGCATAGGAAAAAAGAACGACAGAAAGAACGGCTCCCCCCCAGCCGCGACTCGGCTCCCATCGTTCATGTTTATGAGCCGTTCAAAAGAATCGGTTCGTTCGCGAACGTCACAACTCTAGAATGCAGTCCTGCAATATGAACTGATTGATTATATGAAGCAAACAAGTTGTGAAAACAATTAAAACATCTACAGTTTCTAAAATGTATTTTAATGAAAATAGGAAAACTAATTTCTCTACTATTTAATTTATGCTTTACCATATAGCTTTTATCTGTAGGTAGATGTATTTGTCTCATAGACAAGTCATTATCTTAGTCGTGTTTATGTCATATATATTATATATTATGTTCTTTGCATGCTGTTAATGCTTATTTGCTCTTTAAGGGGAGACACTGCAGGCAAAAACACAGTTTTTTCATGCACCTGGCTGTCAAGTTTGAGATTTTGGGCTTTTTGTTTTTTTTCATGAAGTGTTTTTTCAGACTAGTAGAAATTAAACATCCAAAAGACACATTCAAGAGTTTATAGTTTTTAATTACAATACATATTTCTAAAGGCTGTTTTCTAAAAAATAGTTTTTAAATCCATAAATCTCCACTTCAGTAGCATTTACACACATCAAACTTCACATTTCTATTCCTGTCTATATCCTGAAGGATTTTACAGAGGGATTTGTTCACATAGAATTTGCTTGATTATGTACATTTTATTCCCTCAAATTGTGAAAATATATTGTTTAAGTATTTTCTGAATTATGGAGTGACAAAAATTAAGATACCTGAAATTCCTTCTGTAAAACTTTTGACTCTAATGTCAAAGAAATTAAACAAGAATTTTGAAACTGACTTCGTTCAGTGTTTAAAATTTTGTCCTACACATGTATGCAAATTAGCACATATTTCATTAAACAATGGCTAATTTCCATATGTAGACCTAACATTTGAGAAAACTTGTAATACCAAAAATGTTTGTAATTACTAATGTAATAAACCAACTGGGTAAGTAAGGCGATAACTAATAGTTGTTGTTTTTACCCTATTCACCTGCCTTATTAAATTCCTAACAGCCAATTTATGGCAATGAATGACTGAAAACAACAGTTGTCTTTTGTTCTTTATTGTTTTTCTGTTATTTGACATTAGCAATAAACCCAAATTCTGTGTCAACATCACCTCTTTACTGATCTCAACAACAGAGGACAGATGATAGATGAACAGAGCACAGTTGTTAACACTTTAGTCACAATTCAGCAAAGTGGACAACCTGAAAAACCTATGGGTGACAGTGAATAGTTGAATCTGGGACAGAAATCACACCTTATATAAATAACCGAGCACTGTATTCCTATAAGCAGACATGCTGTTTATTTCATTGACTGGAAAACATTGTGGGCCACCTGTAGAAAACAAAGAGAGAAGAACAAGTTATTACAAATAATGTTTACAAAATATAGATATATAAAAAAATAAAAAAGACATAGTATTTTGGAGAATTTTTAGAGAAAAACAAAATACATATAGGTTTGGTATGACAAATGAGACAGACAAAATAAAGTATCTATATGTGACCCTGGACCACAAAACCAGTCTTAAGTCGCTGGGGTATATTTGTAGCAATAGCCAATACATTGCATGGTTCAAAATTATCCGATTTTTGCTTTATGCCAAAAATCATTAGAATATTAAGTAAAGATCATGTTCCATGAAGATATTTTGTAAATTTTCTACTGCAGATATATCAAAACTTAATTTTTGAGTAGTAATATGCATTGCTAAGAACTTTATCTGGAAAAATTTAAAGGTGGTTTTCTCAATATTTAGATTTTTTTCACCCTCAGATTTCAGATTTTCAAATAGATGTATCTCGACCAAATACTGTCCTGTCCTCATAAACCATACATCAATGGAAAGCTTATTAAGCTTTCAGACAATAAAAAAAGACCCTTATGACAGTTTTGTGCTCAAGGGTCACATATTTAACCCTTGTGCGTTCAAAAAAGAAAAAATGGACAAAAACTGTCAAAATATATGATTTATTTATATTTTTTCCACTTTCACTGATGTAGATTTTTTAATCAGCATCTGTTCTATCCACAGATGCCAAACAGTCATTAATTTTCAAAATTGCAACCCTTTAAATGCTGGTTTCTTTGCATAATGCCACAGGTTTAAGGTTTTTTATTTTTATGAAAAAATTAAAATTAGTAGTAATTTCCATATGCTAAATGCTGAGGAGATTTTTTTCTTTACTTATCAGACTCTTGGGTGTGTCAGTGAAGAACAACAACTTTAGTTTTGAGGCATTTATATTTTTATGTAGTGTTAGATAAAAAAAAAAAAAGGCACAATCTAGTAAAACATGGTAAAAATTCACAATTTGAAGCCTTGCCAAAAGAATAAATGCCTATTAGCAAATATTGCATCATTTTATAGTCAAATGGCCCTGGGTTAAAATATTCCAGTTTCAATGTGGACATTTTTGTCCTTAAGGTCCTGAGTGTGAGTATTTTTTGTACGGAGGGTAAAATTGATTTTCTGAAGGAAATGATGGTGAAATATTACAATTTAAAAAAAATAAATAAACACCTGAGCCAAAATTTATGCAGTTGGCATTAACACAGGCACCCTTATGACAAAAAAAACAAAACTGAAATGGACAAAGATGTCCATAAGGTCGCACAAGGGTTAAACTACTTCTTGAAGTTAGTTGTGTGACCAGCATCTTGACAAAGTCAAAGACTCTAACTAAAATGCTAAATGCATTATCTAAACCTTTCTAGCAATTACTGACATCTAATATCCACAGGTTCAGTTGAATATCAGCACTTACACAGTGGTCACGAGCGTGCAGGAAGTCAAAGAGCTCCTCCGTACAGTCCTCTGTTGTCTCTGAGCGAGAACCGACCCGTGACTCGCACGCTTCGAGCCGCTCACGAGCGTGAACGCAATGCTCCGACTGCTCACACTTCTCACGCACCGTCTCTAATGGGTCCTGAGGAGCAAATATTCAACAATATTCTTCATCAAACATGGTATGCATAGACGACTAGTCATTATGAAAATGGACATCACCATCACATTCACATTTTGTATCTTGGGTCTACAATATCCAATGTGAATAAGACATGGTACTCAGGGACAAAAGGAGAATGCATACACTACCAGTCAAAAGTTTTTGAACAGTGAGATTTTTTATGTTTTTTTAATATTTTTTGCTCACCAAGCCTGCATTTATTTCATTTATTTCAAATTTTAAAATATTTTTACTATTTAAAATAACTGTTTTCTATTTGAATATTTTTTTAAATGTAATTTATTCCTGTGATCAAAGATAAGTTTTCAGCATCATTAATCCAGTGTCACATGATCCCTTCAGAAATCATTCTAATATGCTGATTTGCTGTTCAAGAAACATTTATTATTAATATATTTAATACTTAAAAAAAAAAAATCAGGATTCTTTGATGAATAGAAAGACCCCATTTATCTGAAATTAATACTTTTATTTTGCAGGAATGCTTTAAATTGATCAGAAGTAATGATAAAGATGATATTTTTTCAAAAGGTTTCTATTTCGGATAAATACTGTTCTTCTGATCTTTCTATTCATCAAACAAACCTAAAATAATTATACTCAACAGTTTTCAACATAATAATAATAATAAAAAATGTTTTTTTAGCAGCAAATCAGAATATTAGAATGATTTCTAACAGATCATGTGACTGGAGTAATAATTTTTAAAATTCAGCTTTGAAATCACACCAATAAATTTCATTTTTAATTATATTCAAATAGAAAACAGTTATTTTAAATAGCAAAAAATGTTTCAGAAATTTTGCTGTTTTTGCTGTACTTTGGATTAAATAAATGCAGACTTGGTGAGCAGAAGAGGCTTCTTTAAAAACATAAAAAAATCTTAATGTTAACTGTAAAAAAAAAAAAAAAAGGTACATGTCAAAGTTCTTTAAAGGAGTAGTTCACTTTTAGAACAAAAATGTACAGATAATGTACTCACCCCTTGTCATCCAAGATGTTCATGTCTTTCTTCAATCGTAAGGAAATTGTTTATGATGAAAATATTTCAGGATTTCTCTCCATAATGGACTTGTATGGTGCCCCTGAGTTTGAACTTCCAAAATGCAGCTTCAAAGGGCTCTAAACGATCACAGCCGAGTAAAAAGGGTTTTATCTAGCAGAACGATTGGTTATATTCTAAAAAAAAAATTAAAATTTATATATTTTTAACCTCAAATGCTCATCTTGTCTAGCCGTGTGTGTACTCTGTGTAGAGATTAAAAAGTATTAAAAATATTTTTTGAAAATATCCAATCGTTTCACTAGATAAGACCCTTCTTCCTCGACTGGGATCGTTTAGAGCCCTTTGAAGCTGCATTTAAACATTTTGGAAGTTCAAACTTGGGGGCATCATAGAAGTCCACTATATGGAGAGAAATCCTGAAATGTTTTCCTCAAAAACATCATTTCTTTACGACTGAAGAAAGAAAGACATGAACATCTTGGATGACAAGGGGGTGAGTACATTATCTGTAAATTTCTGTTCTGAAAGTGAACTTCTCCTTTAAGTTATGATGCTAGGGGGCACCACAACCTCAGAAAATCTACAATTTCATATACAAAGATGTTCTTCAAACATATTATGGACTTTCATTAACTGCTGTGTGCGTATGTATATAAATCTAGATATAGCTATATATTTATAGACATATAAAGATAGATAAATAAAAAGATAGATACATACATAGATCCAAATTGCTCACAAAACACATTACTGACATAACCTGAAGTCTTGATCAAGGGCATGCTAGTGAAAGTTTATGGGTCTTTATCAATTACACATTTTTGAACAACTGTCTAGTATAGTTTTAATTCATTTTAACTGATTTGGACATAATATTTCAACATATTGCATTGTAATACAGTACAAAAGAGACATACCACCAAATCCTGCTCCTCTTCTTCTTCCTCCTCCTAAACACAACAAAGTATATTATTTGGCTACATATACATGCATACACCTATGTATACACATACATTGTAAGAAAACAACAACAAACATATATGATAACCTAGGATGCGTGTTTACACATACAAACCAAACATAAAATCAAACGCAATAATTTAGACAGCGGAAGCATAAAATAATAATATGTATGTACATCAGATTCAATGTAAAGATTAGGCTCGGCCCTTAAACCAAACCGGTTTTACATAAAGCAACTAACAGTTACTTTACAACCTAAATGACATTTAAACCGCTCTGTAAAACAGTATGTGCTATTATACCTCTTCTGGCTCTCCATTCGTGATCATTTTATCTTCGAACACCATGATTTCAGCTGAGTTTTTCCGATTTGACCCTCTGTGGACTGTGATATGCGCCGATGGAGGACAGCGTGACACTTTCCGGAAGTTGTAAGGGCTAAAGAGTTTCATGCAAAGAGAGACAGTCCACCTCTGTCAACTTCCGGTTAGCAGTGTCTGTTTACATCAGCTGTAAATAAGCAAAGTTAGAGTCCTGCCTTCATCAGCTTGTACTTATCATTGTGTATTCGACATTAATACTCAAAACAGTGAGGTAATATGACATGTTTTCACTATATTAAATCCTGTCAGCGTTGATCTGCGTTACATTGTATATGTTTTGCTGCCATCTGTTGGCTTGGAGTATGAATAAAAATTAACAACAAGGTGAAATATATAATGTTTAAATGCATGTTACCTGTACTACCTACCCGGATATAATCGCTTATTATCTCCCTGACAGGATTTTTAAGGCAATTCCGAGCGCAGCTCCTCTTATGAGGTGCTCTGCATATATTATATTCCGCACAGGAAATGGAATCAAAGTTGGAGCTCTAGTGCGCACAATTAGTTTTGATGTCTTTAACTACGCCAAAGTTCTTAAAGATCCAGTAACAAATGATTCAAGTGCATTACACTCCGGACTTCGCAGGATCACAAGACACTGAGCAGCAGTTATGGGCCGCTTTAATGTGCAGCAGCTCACAATAGACATGGATTTTAACTGGACGCCGGTGATTGCAACCATAGTTTGTGGTACAGGTGCATTATATCTCTACTTGAAATGGAGAAATAACCAGAAGATTCAGAAGAAAATACTAAACGCACGGAAAAGACGAGATAAATCATTTCAACAGGCTGAACAAGCGGTGCAACAATTTAAAATACAGGTAAAACTAACATGCATGTATATGCATTGTGTTTAGAGTAAATGTTTATAAATGTGCATGGTATGTGTACAATTATATTGTTGTTACACTATATGGGGCAAGTTTTTACGCAAAATGTAATAAAACAATAAAGCAGTTACAAAACAAAGCAGTTTATAAAAAAATAAACTGTAATAAAAAATCACATTTTTCCATTCTTGTGCTGAACAAATACAATAATTAATCCATGTAAAATAAATAAAATTAAATGCATTTTAAACAATGTATTAAATACATTTATTTAGACTATTTATCAAATTTAAATAGTATACATATTGCTCCAATAAAAAGCAATTTTGGGAAAAGAAAAAAAGTAAAATGTACTTAATTTTTCGTTTCGTTTAAGTACATTTAAGTATGAGGTAACACTTTATTTTGATAGTCCACTTTAGACATGCTACTAACAGTAAGTAACTTTGCAACTACATGTCAGCCAGCGGGCAATAGAGTATTAGTAGATTCTGTTTAATATCATTTTACACTTTATTTTGATGGGTCCACTACAAAAAAATGCTTTTCTTACTTCTAAACTTGTCTTGTTTCCAGGCAAAATATCTAATAATTCTTAAATCAAGAAGGATTTTCTAGACAAGTAAAAATTATTTTAGACTGTTAGATTAGGTTTAGGGTTACACTGCAAAAAAAAAAAAAAAAATGCTTTTCTTGCTTAGATTTTTTTTTACTTGTTTCCAGCCAAAATATTTAAACATTTTTAAATAAAGAACCATTTTCTAGACAGGTAAAAATTCTTTTCTTTTTTTTTTTTTAGTAAAAACAAGTCAAAATTAACTGCGTTTTTGCTTGAAACAGGCAAAATAATCTGCCAATGAGGTAAGAAAAATAATCTTGTTTTCTGTTTGAAATAAGATTATTTTTCTTACCCCATTGGCAGGTTATTTTGCTTGTTCTAAGGACAAATTCACTCAATTTTGACTTGTTTTTACTAAAAACAAGAAAATAATGTTTATTTGTCTAGAAAATGGTTCTTTATTTAAAAATGTTTCGATATTTTGGCAGGAAACAAGTCAAAAAAATCGAAGTAAGAAAAGCATTTTTTTTTTGCAGTGTAACCCTAAACCTGATCTAACAGTCTACTCTGACAGTCTGTAGACAGGTAGTTGCAAATTAACATTAATTGACATGTAGTTGCAAAGTTACTTATAGTAGTAGAATGTCTAGTGGATTATCAAAATAAAGTGTAACCAAGTAGGACAAGTTAAATAAGAGAATAAGTTAATCTAACTTGGCCAGTTAGAGTTTGTTGAGTAATTTCAAGTTAAACAAGGTAGTAGATTGCTTGCTATGCTTTACCAACTGAACACATTATGTGTGCACAATAATATGTGTACACAATACACAACACACAATGATGAAAACAATCAGTGGATGGTGGTGTTTGAGTATGTAGTATTTTCATTTTAAGTTTAAGTAAATAAATACTGGATGTCACAAAACTGCATGTTACTAAACCGAACAACAATAGGAATTATAAAACAGTATAAATACAACTACAAAACAGTAAAAATTTTAACCTTATAATTTATTATTCATGTTTGAAACATGAAAACTTTGTAAACAAACAATTCCAAGTGAAAATCAGATAGTCTATCTTCACTATATTGTTGACTCTTTTCTGAATGTATAAGAGTGCATTGTTGTTTTCAATTTTAACTGATATTACAAGAATATTATAATAAACTGGAATTTAACAGATTTAACTAAACATTTAGAAACCAACATATAAAACCATCTCTGGAGAAAATATGTACTTATACACTACCAGTCAAAAGTTTTTGAACAGTAAGATTTATAAAAAATTTTTATATGTCTCTTATGCTTACCAACCCTGCATTTGTTTGATCCAAAGTACAGTAAAAAAAAAAATAATATTTTTACTATTTAAAAGAACCATTTTCTATTTGAATACATTATAAAATATAATTTATTCTTGTGATTTTAAAGCTGAATTTATGGCATCATTACTCCAGTCACATGATCCTTCAGAAATCATTCTAATATTCTGATTTGCTGCTCAAAACATTTATTGTTATTATTATTATTATAATGTTGAAAACAGCTGAGTAGATTTGTTTTCTGGTTTCTGTGATGAATAGAAAGTTCAGAAGAACAGCATTTATCTAAAATAGAAGTCTTTTGTAACATTATAAATATCTTAATCTTCACTTTTGATTAATTTTAAGCGTTCTTGATAAATAAATTTATTAATTTCTATAATTAAAAAAAAATATATAAAATGAAATACTGACTCCAAACTTTTGAATGGTATAGTATATAATTTGACAAAATCTTTTTATTTTTTAGATATATGCTGATCTTTGGATCTTTTTATTTATCAAATCCTGAAATTTTTTTACTTAGTATTGAGTAATGATTTCTGAAGGATCATGTGACATTAAAGACTGGAGTAATGATGCTGAAAATTTAGCTTTGATCACAGAAAAAAAAATGCATTTTAAAATATATTCAAATAGAAAAAAATGTTTAAAATGGTAAAAATATTTTTAAAATGTTACTGTTTTTGCTGTACTTTTTGATCAAATAAATGTGGGCTTGGTGAGCAAAAGAGACTTCTTAAAAAAAAAAAAATCTTAGCTAGCCCCAGTCTCCTTTGTTATAGATTGATTGTATAAATATCTAATATTTGTTTCTTGCATCTTTCCAGAATCCAGACTTTAAGAGCAGCTCCATAGTGTCTCTGTCTTTGCCTGAGCTCACTGGAAAACTCAAGGATGGCTCTTTACAGCCAGACGCTGTGCTTTATGCCTTTATGGAAAAGGTTGTGACTGTGCATACAACTATACGATTTATGAGTTTATGGCCAACTTCAGAGGTTTACAATTAACATTTTAATTGCAAAACTTTGAGACTTTGAGCTGTCATGTCTTGTGCAGTCTTTTGTACACAACATTTACTAATAGTTTTGCTCATGTTTGTATTAATATTATAAATGTCAGCTATAGCATTATTAAGAAATAATCTCTCGTTTTAAATTTAAAACTGATTGTTGAGTTTTGTAATGTCATATTTCCAAAGCTTTGGAGGTGAACAAATTCAAAATGGGAAAACCTGGTAATATCAAATAACTTGCAGGACAAGAAGACAATCTTTTGCCAACCGGAGTGTATTAAGAGACCATTCAGTTAGTCTACTTGCTCATTTACTGGAAAAAATAAAGTTAATTAGAAGCCAGTTGAAAATGATTGTGCCATTAACCAATTAAAACATGGTCTGAAGTGAGTGGCACAGTATTTTTATTTACTAATAGTTTTGCTCATGTTTGTATTAATATTATAAATGTCAGCTATAGCATTATTAAGAAATAATCTCTCCTTTAAAAAAAGAGAAGCATTATTATAATATTAGAAAAAAAACCTATATGTGACCCTAAACCACAAAACCAATAATAAGTATAATTTTTTCGAAATTGAGATTTATACAGCATCTGAAAGCTGAATAAATATGATTTGCATTGATGTATGGTTTATATAGGTAAAGATTTGGCTGAGATGCAGCTATTTGAAAATCTAGAATCTGAGGATGCAAAAAAAATCAAAATATTGAGAAAATCACCTTTAAATTTTATTGCATATTACTAATCAAAAATTAAGTTTTGACATATTTACAGTAGGAAATTGACAAAATATATTCATGGAACACGATCTCTTCTTAATATCCGAATGTTTTTTGGCATTTAAAAAAAAAACGTTAATTTTGACCCATACAATGTATCGCTTTCTATCAGAATCAGAATCAGAAAGAGCTTTATTGCCAAGTATGCTTGCGCATACAAGAAATTTGTTACAGTGTTATTAGCTTCCAGTACACAGAGACAACAACGCACAGACAATATGTAAGCATAAATAGACCAAAAATAAAATAAAAAATAATAATTATAATTTGTAAAAAATAAATTGACAAATAAATAGGTGATATGTACAGTTGTGCTATAGTTGTGCTATTGCTATAAATATGCATGTGCTACTTAAGGTTTTGTGGTCTATGGTCACAAATGTTATTTTTGAGCAACTGGTAAAGTGCAGTTAAATAATGCTGATTGTTGAGTTGTGTAATGTCATACTTCAAAGGCTTTGGAGGTGAATAAGAATCTGAACTGCAGCACTGAGATCATAATGGAGTGTGAGGCGCAGCTGAAAGATATCAACACTCAAAAGAAAGGTCTTTTGTATGGAGTGCCCATCAGCATCAAGGACAACATCGCATATGAGGTGAATAAGATGGGTTAGGCTGGTTCAAAGAAGTGTGGTTCTGTTTGCGGTGTATGTAACATCCTGTTTGTGTGAGCAGGGTCATGACACTTCCTGTGGTGTGGTGAGTAAGCTGGATCAGCCTGCGCTCATGGACAGTGTGCTGGTTACAGTGCTGAAGAAGCAGGGCGCCATCCCGTTCATCAAGACCAACATACCACAAGGTCTTCTCAAGTGAGTAAACGCCACATCATTTCTGGGGGAAAAATCAAAATGGGAAAACCTGGTAATATCAAATAACTTGCAGGACAAGAAAACAATCTTTAGCCAACTGGAGTGTTTGAAGAGACAATGCAGTTAGTCTAGTTGCTCATTTACTGCATCGAAAACAAGTTAATTTGAAGCCAATTAAAAACTATTGCACCATTGACCAACTAAAACATGGTCTGAAGTGAGTGGCACAGTATTTTTATTTATTTAAAGGGTGTGTTAGTAATATGCGCCTATAGGCAGGTGCACAAGGCCTGTACACTGGACGCGCAGCAGCACACAAACATCCCAAATATTAAAAATGAAAGGATTACAATGTAAAAGATTATTATTGTGTACATAAAGAAAGCTTGTCCTATAGAACTGTTTCCTAGTGTTTGTAAAATAAACCTTTACCACACTTCCTATATCCACTTCCGCTCCCATCGTAATTAGGCATGCAATGATACCATTTTTTCAGATCCGACCCAATCCAGAAAATTCGGAGTATCTTCTGAGTATTTTTTTTTAAATCAATGTAGAATTTCTGTACTTCTGTGTGTTGACCTGATCATCACTCTTTTGTGTGTTAAACACAATCTACAAAATAAAGACAGCTTTTAGCATTTGATTTTAGCATATTCTGCAAAGGGGAATGTAAATATATGAGCATAACTATACATAACAGTAGTAGTTCTTCACAGGTTTTTTTATTCGATTGCAGTGCTTTTCCATTGTTTTTCTGTATAAACCTTAGCGCTTTTGACTGCTGCATTCGTGTCTCTTGCAGCATCTCATGCATGAAATGGCATTAAATAAAAATGCGGTGCTCAGGTTAAAAGAAGTTCACTCCCATCTTGCATATTTTTCCTATTCCACTTTCTGTGTTGCATCTTGTCAACACAAAAGTGCAATTAAGTGTGAATGGCGCCTAGCGATATGACAGTTGAATCGTTCTTTTCTTTTTACTGTTAATTAATCGATAAAATCTGAAAAATCGCTTAGCCCTTATTTAGAGCCTTATTTAAATAACAAATGCACTTTTGCCCATCTGTTGCTGGTCTGAAAACGTGTGTTTAGCGAATTGTTAGTGCGTTGCTATTTTGAGACGGTTGAAAAACGATTGTGCCATTGACCAACTAAAACATGGTCTAAAGTCAATGGTGCAGTATTTTTTTGTTTATTTAAAGAGCAGATCATACAGTATTTTAAAGTGTCATAATATTGTGTTGGAGTCCGCTACAACAGGTTTAAATGCATCTAAGATCAGAAAACTTGTAATTTTCTCAGAATATACATTTAATATTAGAATAATTTTGCAATGATTTTGGAATGAGTCATTTTAAGCATTTCTGAGCAGGGTTCCCAGGTTTTCACAACAAAACCTGCCCAATTGCTAATTGCGAGGGGGGGTCCTCCATTCAAAATCACATTCCGGGGGATAAAATACAAGGTTTCTTTTTGTCAGGGTTCCCATGGTAAATTTGTGTTTCAGGGACTAAATATGATGTTATTAGAGTCGCTTCAACCCACGTTTACATCAAAAACAACCTGCGGCCACAGTGTTAAAGTAGCCCACTTCTGCGGGAAAACTATGGACTTGGCAACACTGGTTTTGAGTTTGAAGGAGTAGTTCACTTTCAGAACAAAAATTTACAGATAATGTACTCGCCCCCTTGTCATGCAAGATATTCATGTCTTTCTTTCTTCAGTCGTTTTTTGAGTAAAACATTTCAGGATTTCTCTCCATATAATGGACTTCTATGGTGGCCCCTGAGTTTAAACTTCCAAAATGCAAGCTTAAATGGAGCTTCAGAGGGCTTTAAACGATTATAGCCGAGGAAAGAAGGATTCTTATTTAGCAAAACAATGGGTTATTTAAAAAAAATGCTCAAATGCTCATCTTGTCTAGCTCGGCAAGACAAGCGTTTGAGATTAAAAAGTATATAAATTGTAAATGTTTTTAGAAAATAACCCATCGTTTTGCAATATAAGACCCTTCTTCCTTCGTTATAATCGTTTAGAGCCCTCTGAAGCTGCATTTAAACTGCATTTTGGAAGTTCAAACTCAGGGGCAACAAAGAAGTCCATTATATGGAGAGAAATCCTGAAATGTTTTCCTCAATAACCACCATTTCTTTATGACTGAAGAAAGAAAGACATGAACATCTTGGATGACAAGGGGGTGAGTACATCATCTGTACATTTTTGTTCTGAAAGTGAGCTACTCCTTTAAAGGGGTCATCGGATGCAAAACTAACTTTTCCAAGTTGTTTGAACATTAATGTGTGTTGGCTGTTTGTGTACACAACCACCCTACAATGATAAAAATCCACCCAATGGTATTTTTTTAATCTTTAAAAGTAATATCACCTTGTTAAAATCAGTTCATTCTCAGCTTCTTGTCGTTGTGACGAAATACATTTGATTGACATTAGCGTCTTACCTTAGGCCTGCCCTCACCGAGCTGAAACAGTCCGAATACGACCCTTACTGTGTTGACTCAGGTGCAGAGGAAGACTCTAATTGAGCGATTGAGGTGTTCTGTTGTTGGATGTAATAATGAACATAGCTGTAGTCATTTACTACCGACATCTGAGCCGCTGAAGACACAGAGGTTTAACGTTACTTTCGTTTTTAAATGGAAAGCGCCAATCCCGATCTACATATTCATCTATCTTCGTGCGAATTGTTCCTGATGCAGCTTCACCCACAGCAGAAGTGAGTATAAGGGTTTTTATGCATCTTTGCAAATGATTTTTATAATGGTTTTATGTGCTTGTTGGCAAGTTTCGCCGATAAACGTGGCTAAATGCAGCTAAACGCGGCTAAAGTAAACATAATCCCAGAGAGGGGCGGGGCGAGTAGATGTCGCTGACATTTAAAGGGGCCATGTCTTAAAATGAGCTGAAATTTTGCAGAGCTGATTTTGACAAGGTAAAAGTTTTTTTTTTACACTACTATTGAGAATTTTTAACCAAAGTATATTAGAGACTTTTCATTAAGACCCTAAAGAATCATACGAACTAGACCCCGTTTAAGGTCAGTAAAACCCGTAAGCCTACTCTGCTGTGATTGGTCAGCTGGCCAAGTCTGTTGTAATTGGTCTTTCCATATACAATGCAAGTGAATCGTGCCCACAGCTAAAGTTTAGCAGCAGAACTCTAAACACTTAACAAAACAATAAAGGTGGATATGTTAGTTGAGTGCTAATGTGATAAACTGATGAAACAATACAGTTTTTAAACCAAAATATATGTCTACATTCTTTATTATTAAACAAAGTAATTAGAACAACAACAGTCTACATGAACCAACACATACTTAGGAAATAGTGTGTTCACAGCGAATATTAACTATTTCAGTAAGACAGTAATATCGTGGTTTACCTGGAAAGCTGCACTAGGTATACAGCACATATTAGCACAAAAAAATGATATTTTGAGCACTAAATTGAAAATGTACACATAACGTGTTAATCATACTTATAGGTTGTGGTTCGGCGACGCTTGTTAGTCCAAATAAAAAAGGTATGGACTTGTCTTTCATGGACAAGTGTTTAGCGAATCCTGCGTTGCAGGTCGAAATGACGAGATATATCAAGATATTACTGAAAACTATTACAATATCTCAGTAATTCTCAAACAACACTGTACAACACAGGTGTTAAACTCAGTTTCTGCAGAGTTTAGTTCAAACCCTGCTCCAATCCAGACACAATGTAGTTTTCATATAAACCTGAAGGACGTGATAAGATGGATCAGGTGCGTTTATTTAGGGTTGAATCTTAACCAAACCTACTAGAAGGCATGCCTGCAACCTCTATCTAAAAAAGTGTAAAGGTTAAATCTAACAGTGCAATTCAGGGAAGGAGACCAGACGCTGTTTCTTTTTAAGAGGCTTCACTATGCTGAAAAAACAGCTTTTTTAAGGAAATAGCCTATCATTTATTAAACTGACAGTTTAATGGCTAATCTAAAACATGTTTTAGACTAAACCATTTTTAGAGTTTACAACAACAAAAATAAAATTGGTTTTACAGGAGAAGTCACAGACTTTTTGCAACAGGTGGAATTTGGCTTACGGCAATTCCCGTTTATTCCTATAGTATCCGCACTCCAAAAAAGGCTGATCTTACTTAGTATTTTTGTCTTGTTTCTAGTCGAAATATCTAAAAATTCTTAAATTAAGATGAGTTTACTAAATAAGCAAAATGACATAAGATATTTAGTCTTGTGTTCAGGGGGAAAAACTAAATTAAGCGCAGTTTGCTTAAAATAAGTAAAATTATCTGCCAATGGGGTAAGTAAAATACTCTTGATTTAAGAATATTTGACCTACCCCACTGGCAAATAATTTTACTTGTTTCCAGGGAGAAAAAAACTAAATTAAGTGCATTTTGCTTAAAACAAGACTAAATATCTTATGTCACTTTGCTTATCTAGTAAATGTATCTTAATTCTTAATTTTTTGCAGTGCATAAACAAATGGGAAAAAGTTGAAGAAAAAAAAAAAGAGTAATGCTCCTAAAGATAGGCTTAATTTTATTTGATTATTTCATTTGATTTCTTTCATTCTTTTTTCCTTTTAATGAAGAATATTATTTAGCATTTTTCCAGTAGCCTTATTCATGCAATTCAGCTGCTCATCTCACAAATCAATGTTACTATTTTGAAACATTTATCTATGGAACAGAGACACGTAGTCCAAGGCCGAACATTCCTATAACTAGTTTAATGTTTCTAAAAGTACCAGTCTAACATACTAAAAGCACTTCAGTTCTTTCCTGCAAACTTCAGTAACAGAACAGATTTTATTGGCATCTGTTAAAAATGGTATTATGACATTATGGGCGGCTATTACATGGGAATGTGTAAGATCTAAGTCGTAACTTATGCTCAAACCATGATTTTCCCAAGATAAGACCAATGTATGGTACATACTGTATAACGCCAGCCATAAACACATAGGGCTCCACAATCATTATTCATTTTATGAGAGGTAAAAGTAGATTTTTTAGTAGTGACCTTGATCACAAATGGCAAGTTTCTGGGGTCAGCTGGAGTAGTTCAGACGTTAGAGATGAAATAAACAGTGTCTCACAAAAGTGAGTACACCCCTCACATCTCAGCAACCATTTTAGTATATCTTCTCAAGGGACAATACTATAGAAATGTAAAATTGGATATTATTTAGAGTAGTCAATGTGCAGCTTGTATAGCAGTATAGATTTACTGTCCTCTGAAAATAACTCAACATACAGCCATTATTGTCAAAATAGCTGGCAACAAAATTGAGTAACACCCTAAGTGATAACAGCAGTATGTTGTTTAAACACGCAAAGCCACATGCCCATACAAAGTTGTGTATCTTGTATTAGAGCAATTAAAATTTGCTGCTTTAAGTACAATTCTCTCATACTGATCACTGGATGTTCAACATGGCATCTCATGGCAAACAACTCTCTGAGGATTTGAGAATTAGAATTGTTGCTCTGCACAAAGATGGCCAAGGCTATTAGAGGTTCAGGAACACCCTGAAAGTGAGTTACACTACAGTGGTCAGGGTCATACACAGGTTTTCCAATATGGGTTCCATTCAGAACAGGCCTTGCAAGGGTGGATCAATGAAGTTGAGCACTCGTTCTGTGCATCTCGTTCTGTGCATCTGTGCAGAACCTGGCTTCAAAAAATGATGTACGAGTGCTGCTAGCATTGCTTTAAAGTTTGCAATAATAGAAGGTCAGCTTGTCGGTGCTCAGAACATACGCCGCACACTGCAACAAGTTGGATTGCATAGGCTTCGTCCCAGAAGGAAGCCTCTTCTGAAGCTGGCTCACAAGAAAGCCTGCAAACAGTTTGCTGAAGACAACCTGTCCAAGAGCATGAATTACTGGAACCATGTCCTGTGGTCTGATGAGACCATAAGATAAACTTGTTTCACTCAGATGGTGTCCAGCATGTGTGGCGATGCCCTGATGAGGAGTACCAAGAAAACTGTGTCTTGCCTACAGTCAAGCATCATGGTCTGGGGCTGCGTGAGTGCTGCTGGTGCTGGGGAGCTGCAGTTCATTGAGGGAAACATGGATTCCATTATGTACTGTACATTCTGAAACAGAACATGATGCCTTCCCTCCAGAAACTAGGCCGAACGGCAGTTTTCCAACATAATAACGATCCCAAACACACCACCAAGATGACAACTGCCTTGCGGAGGAAGCTAAAGGTGAAGGTGATGGGGTGGCCAAGTATGTCTCCAGACCTGAACCCTATTAAGCACCTGTGGAGCATCCTTAAGCGTAAAGTGGAGAAGCACTGTGTGTCTAAAGTCCAGCAGCTCTGTGAGGAGTCGAAGAAGATTCCAGCAATAACCTGTGCAGCTCTGGTCAATTCCATGCCCAGGATGATCAAGGCAGTGCCAGATAACATATATCTGGCATATATATAAAAAAATATTTTAGTAGTTTCGGTTCTATAGTATTGTCCCTTGAGAATATATACTAAAATGGTTGCTGAAATGTGAGGGGTGTTCTTACTTATGTGAGATACTGTAAATGCAGAGGTGTGTCTTTAAATGTTTCTTGTAGGTTGTGATGGTCTCAGCAGATCAGGTAGACATTTAGAACAAGATTGAAGGTTCTGGAAAGAGACTTTGTACCTCTGTATCCACTGCCTTTCTATTTTTATGTACTGTAGTTATGACTGCGGGAACCCCGTTTATGGGCAAACCTTGAACCCATACAACCTTCAGAAGACACCTGGTGGTTCCTCCGGAGGGGAAGGAGCTCTGATTGGAGGAGGTGGCTCCATCCTGGGCATAGGCTCTGACATTGGTGGGAGCATTCGTATCCCAGCATCCTTCTGTGGCATTTGTGGATTTAAGCCCACGGCAAAGAGGCTAAGGTTCGTATGCATCTGATGATACTGAATATGGGGCTGAAAAGTTACATATTGATATTCATCTTGGTAACTTGTCTCAATATTTAAAAAAAAGCTAAATCATCCAATCATGAAAAACGTACCATCTCATTTATCAACGTCAGACAAGCAAGTATCTGCAGCAGAAGTGAATGGTCCAAAACATTTTGGCAAGTGTATACCTGGATAAAGTTAATTTTATCTCTAGAGCAAATAGAAAAGGAACTTGCACAGACTCTAAACAACTTTAAAGGGAATTTTCTCAATATTTAGATTTTTTTGCATCCTCAGATTCCTTTTTGGAAATAGTTGTATCACAGCCAAATATTGTCCTATCCTAACAAACCATACATCAATGAAATGCTTATTATCAGTTTAAAAAAATGTACCCTTATGACTGGTTTTGTGGTCCAGGGTCGCATTTACTATCAATGTTGGGAACAGTTGTGCAGCTTAATATTTATTTTTGCGATACTTTTTCCAGGATTCTTTGATGAATAAAACATTAAAAAGAACAGCATTTATTTAAAATAGTACTTTTTTTGTAATCTTTTGTTTGGGGTATTTTTTTTTTCTTTCTTTCTTTGTAAGAACTTAATACTTTTATTCAGCAATGTGTTAAATGATAAAAAATGATAGTATTTCAATTTTGAATAAATGCTGTTCTTTTTAAATAAATTTTATTTTAAAATATGTTTAAAAAAAATTAAATTGCAATAATATTTCATATTATTACTTTTTTTTCTGTATTCCTGATCTAATAAATAAAACTTTGATAACAATAAGAGACTTCTTTAAAAAAACAGTAAAAATCTGGGATCAGTGTATATCACTGCTATTTTTTGTATGTTGACTTTTTAAGACAAAATTGTTAAATTATTGTAAACATTAATTTGAACGGTTTTGATCGAATTGATTGAGTGATGCAATTGTTTTTGCCATGAATATACCCATTGATGCTGACAAGAAATCATAAATATTAAAAATACATATTTTATTATAAATGAGAGGCATTGAAGGAAACGATTCTGCACAACAACCACAATGTAATGCCCTTTATCAATCGTGTAAATGGAAAAAAAAAACATGTCTAGATCATATCATTTTTGGACCTGTTAATAATGTCACTTTGTAAAAATGCTATAATATGTAATTTCTCATTACCTGTTATTGATTTTAGTGTTCTTGTCTGTTTTGCTTTATCTAATCATCTATGTTTAGTCTTCAAGGAATTAATTCATGCGTCAGAGGTCAGAAATCAGGTGAGATCACATCTGTCATCCTGCTGGACTAGTTTTGAACTGTAGATAAAAAGAACATCATGTATGGTATGTTGTCTCATTGTTACATTGTGCTGGTTTTCAGTGTTGTCCTCCATTGGCCCTATGGGAAGGGACGTCGAAAGCTTGGCACTGTTTATGCGGGCGTTGCTCTGCCAGGACATGTTTTCCTTGGACCCCACCATCCCTCCCATACAATTCAACCAAGAGGTTCCCTATTTAACATCAAACATCAGATGCCTGTATTTGTGATGTGTTGCAAATGCAGAATCTATGATACTTTGCTCTTATTAAACAGGTGTATGAGAGCTCAGAGCCCCTGAGGATTGGTTATTATGAGAACGATGGGTACCAGCAGCCATCTCCAAGCATGGCCAGGGCCTTCAGGGAGACTAAGGACCTGCTGGAGAGAGCGGGGCACACGGTACACAAACACATTGCGTTAACAGTTGTTATGTAATCTCATGGTTCAGATCATTTTCGGATCTGTGAGAAAATAAATATTTTATATCAATGTAACTTTTTATTACTTAAAACTCACTTTTGGTACCTCTTTAAAACAACAGCAAAAACTACTAGCCTAAGAAAGTTCAAAATGATTGAAGTGAAAGGTCAATAAATAATACAATAAGAACAAATACACAAATTACAAGCATGGATAAATACAATATAACAAACAGGTCCGACAATAGTATTCAGGTACAGAAATGTGTGTATGTGTAAAATAACACTGAATAGTGCTCACTGTAGAAATTAAAGCTACAAAAAGTTCATAAGTTAAAATGACGTAGTTTTAAGCTGATTTAACTTAAAAACTTATTACAATAAAAATGAGTTGATATAACTTGTGAGTTTAAATGACTTACGTTGATTTAACTTACAATCTTAAGGCAGCTGCTAAACTTAAGTTTTTATGTTGAAACTGGTGAAAACTTTTTACAGTGTATGTTTTGTTTGATTAGCAGCAGAAATTTATGGACTACTGTCCCTTTAAGACCTGGGGCACAGTTGCATATACATACCCTTGAAGGATTACTCTACTCCCAAAATAAAAATGTCCTGATAATTTACTCAGCCCCATGTCATCCAAGATGTTCATGTCTTTCGCAAAGAAATTACGTTTCTTGAGGAAAACATTCCAGGATTTTTCTTCATATAGTGGACTTCAATAATGCTCAACAGATTGAATGATAAAAATGCAGTTTCACTGCAGTTTAAAGGGCTCTACACAATCAAATTTACAATCTACAAAAAAAATTACAATTTATATACTCAGAGCTGGGTAGTAACTGATTACATGTAATCTGGATTATGTAATCAGATTTAAAAAATGAAGTACTTGTAATTAGAGAAAATTACATTTTGAAATACTCGTAATTAGACTACAGTTATTTTTTTATTGGTTACATGATTGCATATTATTCACACAATAGCAATAAATTATTCATCATTTATTGATTCTCTCTAATTCCTTTTTTTTATCCTTTAAATGTTCCTTTCTATAACAATCTACCATTTATATTCACTCAAAGTCTTCCAAAATGAAATGGGAATTTTTCCACATACCCTAACTGTATTGAACCGAAATGCACAGAGTGCATCGCAGAGCTAGACAAGATAAGCATTTGTGGTTAAAAAGTGTATAAATATATTTTTTAAAGAAAATTACAGATTGTTTCTCTGGATAAAACACTTATTCCACGGCTGGGATTGTTTAGAGCCTTTTGAAGCTGCATTGAAACTGCATTTTAATTATTATTTTATTATTCAATCTGTTGAGCACCATTAAAGTCCACTATATGGAGAAAAATTCTGGAATCTTTTCCTCAAAAAACTTAAAGGAGAAAGTTAACTTCCAGAACAAAAATGTACAGATAATTTACTCACCCCCTTGTCATCCAAGATGTTCAGTTTATGTCTTTCTTTCTTCAGTCGTAAAGAAATTGTTTTGTTTTTTTGAGGAAACATTTTCTGAAATGTTCTCCATATAGTGGACTTCTATGGTGCCCACGAGTTTGAACTTCCAAAATGCAGTTCAAATGCAGCTTTAAAGGGCTGTAAATGATCCCAGACGAGGAATAATGGTCTTATCTAGTTATTTGCTAAAAAAAATTAACAATTGTCATACTTTTTTTACCTCTGTGATGTGCATGCATACCTTGTGCACTCCGGTTCAATACAGTTAGGGTATGTCAAAAAACTTCCATCTCATTTTCTCCTCCAACTTCTAAATCATCCTACATCGCTGCAGAAGTACCGACCCAGTGTTTACAAAGTGAACGTGCAAAGAAGGTCAATCACCCTTTACATTAAAAAAAGGTAAATCAGCGATGCAGGGCGATTTTGAAGTTGAATTGAGTACGTATTTGCATCGCAATACTAGTGTATTGTCTTTAAATATAATTTAATTTTATATAAATATAAAGAAAATGATCGATCGTTTTGCAAGAAAAGACACTTATTCCACAGCTGGGATCGTTTAGAGCCCTTTGAAGTTGAATTAAAACTGCCTCCAATCTGTTGAGCATCATTGAAGTTTACTATATGAGGAAAAATCCTGGAATGTTTTCCTCAAAAAAATTTTATTTCTTTGCGACTGAAGAAAGAAAGACCTTTTTTGGATGACATGGGTGTGAGTAAATCATCAGGAAATTTTTATTCTGTAAGCCAATGACAGCTTGTTGGTGCACTAAGAAAGAAAATGCACTTTTTAAACCGTTAACACACAACAATGGTTATGAATCGGTTGTGAATGTCCAAATTGCTTTAAAGGGGTCATCGGATGCCCATTTTCCACAAGTTCATATGATTTTTTAGGGTCTTAATGAAAAGTCTCTAATATACTTTGGTTAAAAATTCTCAATAGTAGTGTAAAAAAAACACCCTTTTACCTTGTCAAAATCAGCTCTGCAAAATATCAGCTCATTTTATCGCATTGGCCCTTTAAATGCAAAAAATGAGGGATTACGAGCTGTAATGTTTACTGTAACCGCGTTTAGCTGCATTTAACGGCAAGCACATCGTTTGCAAAGATGCATTTATACTCTTATACCCTTATACTCACTTCTGCTGTGGCTGAAGCTGCATTACGAATGATTCACACATATGTAGATTGGGATCGGCGCTTTCCTTTTAAAAATGAAAGTAACGTTGTCCTGTGACTCTTAAGCGGCTCAGATGTTGGGAGTAAACAATGGCGATCGTATTCGGACTGTTTCAGTTCGGTGAGGGCGGGTCTAAGGTAAGACGCTCATGTCAAATCAACTGTGTTTCGTCACAACGACAAGAAGCTGAGAATGACCATATTTTAAAAAGGGGATATTACCTTTTAAGATTAAAAAAATTCCACCGGGTGGATTTTTATCATTGTAGGGTGGTTGTGTACACAAACTGCCAACACACATTAATTTTCAAACAACTTGTAAAAGTGAGTTTTGCATCTGATGAACCCTTTAAAGACCATGCATCTGAAGGTAAATGGCTGTGTCAACACACAAATGTGATAAAGACTTGAGAAGCTGATATTCTAACAAGGCGTTTACATTTTAGCTGGTTCCATTCCAACCCCTGCGGCTCTACCATACCATGCATGAGTTGACTTTGAGAGGGGTCTTCAGTGATGGAGGTCGTACCTTCCTCAGTAATATGTACGTCTGTTATCAGCACATTCAGATTTCCATTAAAGGCACTATAGTCACCTCTAATGCATAGTAACCACATGCTTGTTGTATATTGTGTGCTTTTCAGGAAGGGAGACCCCGTTGACCCGTGTCTCTGCGGTCAGACCACTAAGCTTGCCACTCCAGGCTTCATTAAGAAGTTGATTTCTGCTGTTCTCAGGCCTTTTGTGAGTGCTTCTCATTTGTATCCAATTAAGCAATCAGTTGTCTTGAATAGCGGATATTTAACTTAATCCAAAGTTCTAACATGAAACTCTAGATGGCACAGTCTGATAGGTTTAATGGCGTAGCTGATTAGTTCTCTTCTGTATCAGCAGCCAATGAGCTTGCTGCTTAACATTCAAATGCTTGGATAGTGCTTGCCATAGCAGTGCATCACTTCAGAAACCCTTCACCTTCCCCAGCTCCACCTGTATAGATCTGCTACATAGTGATTCATGTATGCTATATGGGGATATTTCATATATGTGACCCTGGACCACAAAACCAGTCATAAGGTTAAATTTTACAAAACTGAGATATATACATCATATGAAAGCTCAATAAATAAGCTTTCTATTGATGTATAGTTTGTTAGGATAGGACAATATTTGGCCGAGATACATCTATTTGAAAATCTGAAATCTAAGGGTGCAAAAAATCAAAATACTGAGAAAATCACCTTTAAAGTTGTCCAAATTAAGTTCTTAGCAATGCATATTACTAATCAAAAATTACATTTTGATAGGTTTACAGTAGGAATTTTACAAAAAATCTTCATGGAACATGATCTTTACTTAATTTCCTAATGATTTTTGACATAATTTTGACCCATACAATGTATTTTTGGCTATTGCTACAAACATACCCCAGCGACTTAAGACTGGTTTTGTGGTCCAGGGTCACATATGTGGTGCGATCTGGGAAAAGCCATCGGATGTCGCATTGGGTTTTTCAGGAAATTCGATAAATAGGTTGAATGTCAATTTTTTTTGTCAAAATCCGGTTTTCGTTAAATTATTATTCTATAACATCTTGTCTATCATCTCTGAAAATACCTTGGCAGAATTCACTTGTTTAGTTCAGAAATATAGCAATTACGTTAAGAATGTGCTGCAAAGGTGCTTTCTCTAAACACCACAAAAAAACAGTTAACCTATAAACCATGTAACATATTTAATAATGGTGTATCAATGCACATTCCCCGCAAGTCCTGTGTAAACTATGGTATGCAAAGTTTTTTATTTATTTATTTTTTAGGGCTGCAACAACTATATTATTTATTTTGTATATTATTATTTACTATGTATTTTATTCTGTTTTATCTTATGTCACTGCGTTTTATCTGTGTTTCTATATTATTATCTATACCTACACTGTAAACAAAATCTGTAGAAATTACAGTATTACTGGCAGCTGGTTGCCAGTAACTTACTGTAGATTTTAATTTATGCTATTTACTGGCAACAGTTTGTTCAAAGTTAATTGAACATTAAACATTAACAAGTCTTTATCTTTACAGAATAAAACTAAAATAACAGCCTCATGCAAAGCATTCTGGGAACCAAAATCTGAAGGAAAAAAACAGAAAAAGGTTGATGAAGGTTTCTGGTTCCCAGAATGCTTTGCAGTAGGTTGTTATTTTATAGTTTTATTCTGTAAAGACAAAGACTTGTTAATGTTTAATGTTCATTTAACTTTGAACAAACTGTTGCCAGTAAATAACATAAATTAAAAATCTACAGTAAGTTACTGGCAACCAGCTGCAGAACTACAGCAAATTTTTTACAGTGTATGTTTTTATTATGTTCATGGAGTCGTACAGCACTTTGGTACACACTGTGTTTAAGGTGCTTAACAAATAAATTTTGATTTGATTTGATTTGATTTGATTTGAATTGAACTAATCGGTAAAACCGATTATTATCGATAATGAAAATTATCGACAACGATTCTCATTATCGATTAATCGGGTGCGCCCACAGTGCACGTACAACTTCAGAGGGTCATGTCAAATTACAGCACTGAATGACGCATTTCTATGGACAAAATGTATCTAAAAATAGTGGAGGAAACAGAATGAGATGCGGCAGGAGAGATGCGGCATGAGAATTCTTTATTTTAAACTTTAGGCTAATAGCGTAAAAAGCAACCTGTGAGGCGCTTTGACAGATTCGTTTGCATCCTCAGCGTGAAAACGTTCAGTTTACGGTCATATCCTTATCTGTAAATGTCACAAATTCACAAAAGCATTTCCATTTTTGCATAAAAGTCCATCCTGACAGTCTGTGTTAAGTTTAAATCTTTACTGAATGAGCGTGTCAGACAGGGAGACAATTAATACTCAGCGCAAAAACATTAATTGTGCTGAAATATGTTGTTGAACGTTAAATTTAGGTTTAAAAGAAAACATGTAGTGCACATATTTATGAAGAGTAGGAACTGTAAAGGGATAACATTGTGTAATTATCTGATATATAAATATCAGACGCTTCATAGCCGCCTTTTATATAAAGAAATGACAGTAAATGTGACTGAGCAAAGTGAATGCGTGTTCCTGCAGAACATTCATCTCACCTGTTGGTTAACTCTGAGTTTGTTTTTATTCGTCTTTATTATTTGTATTAGACTATGCTCATCAATGTAGAGATTTAATCTTTGTTCACTTAACAATTTTAATAAAACAAATTTATGTAAGGTGTTTAACAAATTATATAAGGATTGTGCCGCTGCTGCTCCAGACTAACAGTATTGGTGATTACCAAAATCATTTTTTAGCTTTCTGTATTGGTTAGTCCTCCAATATGCAATATGTTTTTAGTAACAGATTGCTATTTCTAATGCTATAATTATAGCGGTTATCTATGAAAAAAATAGTCAAGCACTGTATAGTGTTTTTCTTCAGCTATTTTTTTTCTCTTTATTACGACCGGTGGTCTAATAAATTAAGCACTGTTTTCATAACATTCAGTTGGCACATTTGTTTGAAGCACATTGGGCAGGATGTGGAATATTATGATTTTTGTCAATTAAAAAAAGGGATTTAAGCAAATAAATCGATTAATCAAAAAAACAATCAACTAACTAATCAATTATCAAAATATTCGCTAGTTGCAGCCCTATTAATTTTTTAATATCGTGAGATGGCGGAGCACAAGAAAACGACGCAGTGTGAAGTAGCTGCTCACTTAAACGATCCTTCTCGTCTCAGTCTGCTTCGTCTTGATGTCAGTGCCCTAAATGATGTTATAATGGATTATTTCCCATCCAGAGATGAAGGATCGGATGATTAAATTACTAAAGAGGAATCCAGTGACAGTTTGTTATATGAAAAGGTCCGCGAACATTTGCGTCGCGCTCGCTTTCCTAAATGAAAATTTCAAGGTACACTTTTCTTGCTGTCTAAAGTGATCTAAAGAGAGACTATGCCTATGATAAACAACAGAAAACTCTCCTCTTCAGGGAAACGTTAAGTCTGTTTGTGTAATGATGCTCCTGACAGACAGCTCTCGTTAAACCCGTTAATTAAAAATGAAACCCGTCTCACTTTAAACCCGTTTTTCTTAAAATTCCATTCCTGAAATAATCATAGCTATCAGCCAAATTAAGATAGCCATAACTTTTGTTATGTTCAAACTATGGCAAGGGCTTGAACCCAGCTTTCATATGGTACCTGGGTTTTTCTAGATCGCATCACATATATATCATATGTGCAGCAGCAGTATTTCTTACATGCTCAGAACATCATGTTGTGGATGTATTGACAGTACAAAGTCTTGGTGCTTGCTCTGCCACAGCATTAGAGTACCAGATCTTTTTGGCCAAGACCAAACACATTAACATTGTCATGTACATTACCATGCCAATACCTCAAGAGAGTTGTCATGACAGAAATATGTTTTACTTAATGTTTCTACTCTTCAGTATCCACGGATTTCTGCATTCATAGATGGAAGTCTCGGAGTTGGGTCAGTTATAAAGATGCACATTTTATTCGTTTTTCCTAATGAACATAATTATGTTGATCAGTTTTCTAGAGTTGGTTACAATTACATTTTTACAATTACAAAATTGGAATACACTACCGCTCACAGTTTGGGATCAGTACGATTTTATTATTTATTTTTTTTTTACTACTTTTATTCAGCAAGGGTGCATTAAATTGGTAAAGCAACAAACACTTTTACAAAATAGTGTTATCCCAAAAATATATAGCATCGCAACTGTTTTGAACACTGATAATCAGAAATGTTTCTTGAGCAGCAGATTAGCATTTTAGAATGATTTCTGAAGGATCATGTGAATGATGCTGGAAAAGCAGCTTTGAATCACAGGAATAAATTATATAATATATGATCAGACATCAAAAAAAGAGTTATTTTAAATTATAATACAATTTAATAAATTATTACTATTGTTGCTGTATTTTTGATCAAATAAAATGCAGCGTTGGTGAGCAGAATAGATACATTTCAAAACATGGAAAAATCTTACCAATCCCAAACTTTTTAATGAAAGAATTGTTTACTTTTAAAATTAATTGTTTAGTGTTTAAAATCTCAAAAAGGACTTTTCTTCTTCTGTTAAACATTTTTCCCATACAGCAAATAAAAACACTGCAATCTATTTTAACAGTTTTAGAAGTGTTCTGTTGGCTTTGTGGTGCAGAATTGAAATTAATTTTTGGGTAAACTGTTTCTTTAATAGCATAAATTATTTAACTTTTTTTTTTTTACTTTTTAAGGTCTGTGGAAGAATTATGGAAACTACATGACAATATTGAGGTAGTCTTTTATCATATTCATTTAATTTTTATTAGGTGTTTTTTCAACAGCTTGCATCAACGCCACTGAAACGGTAATGATTCTCAACTTTTTCAAGGGTACAAGAGGCACAAAATGCATAACATTTACAGACCTGGTTTTCATTGATAATTTGGAGCTGGGGGGGCTGTGAGAGACCTTTAATATTTAAAGGTGTAATAGGTAATTGTCTTCAGAAACATTTTTTGTTATGCTGGTTGAAAGTCTCATTACATCCAGATAGCAATCATTAAGTTAAGTGGTCTAAATGTATTTATATGTATGTACAGTGGGTACGGAAAGTATTCAGACCCCCTTAAATGTTTCACTCTTTGTTGTATTGCAGCCATTTGCTGAAATCATTTAAGTTCATTTTTTTTCCTCATTAATGTACACACAGCACCCCATATTGACAGAGAAACACAGAATTGTTGACATTTTTGCAGATTTATTAAAAAAGAAAAACTGAAATATCACATCCTAAGTCCTAAGTATTCAGACCCTTTGCTCAGTATTTAGTAGAAGCACCCTTTTGATCTAAGTACTGGGGTCTGAAAATTTAGGACCATGTGATATTTCAGTTTTTCTTTTTTTAATAAATCTGCAAAAATGTCAACAATTCTGTGTTTTTCTGTCAGGAAAAAAATTAACTTAAATGATTTCAGTAAATGGCTGCAATATAACAAAGAGTGAAACATTTAAGGGGGTCTGAATACTTTCCGTACCCACTGTATATATTCTGTGGAAGGCATAAACCATGAAAATTCACCTTCAAGCCACTTTTTGTTCTTCTATGCCACCCCTGTAGTACAAATACATGTTGTTAATACTGATTTAATTTGATTGGTAACTTATTCTTATTCTACTTGTTCTTTTAATTAGATTTTTTTTAGTTTGACATATATACTTATATATACAAAGATATATACTTTTAATAAAGTTGCCAAAAATGCCATTACAAAGGTAAAAAGACAAAATTCCCCTGTAAATCACTTTAAGGAGTCAAATATCACCTCGTAATGGGAAGGCACAAAATCAGATTTTTGATTATTTATTAAAATGTGCATAGAGTAAGTAAGTAAGTAAGCATAGAGCCCTGCTTTGTGCCTTTAATGGTCATGGTTGTAGTACATTAAACCAATTAAATCATTGCTGTAAAAAAAAATGTCAAAGCCATCCTGACGAAAACCAACGTGGTGTCTTCACATAGGCATATTTTTGAGCAACCTGTAGTTGTTGCACAAATCTCATCTCATCAGGTTTTGCACAACTTGTACTAACACATCTCACACTTTCCTCAACTTTTAAATTTGACATTTTTTCAGCCAAATTGACCACATTCTTCCCCTCCTGTGTCTGTAAAAAGTTTATGATATTGAGTGTCCTTGTTCCGGTATATTATCGTGACAGTTGAGCAATAAGTAAATAAGACTCTCAATAAGATTCTGATATGATTAAAAAGGTTTTCTGTTTTTTTTTTTAACCTGCAGCAATACATCCAGGAGGTGATAGCAGAGTGGAGGAGACTGAATGTGGACGTTTTGTTGTGTCCGATGCTTGGACCAGCCTACAATTTCTGTTACTGCGGGAGCATCGGCAGTACTGTTTTATCTCACATTTACATTATTATTGTGCCTGTAAACACACCGTACACCTGACACCTAATTTTTTTTAGCTTTTAATTTCCTCATCATTACTATTTACAGTTACGTCTCCTGTCAATTACTACATCTTGTTTACACAAAAAATTTTATTTACTGAACAAAATTAGTCAAGATGTAGATAGGTTTACTTCTTCATGGAAACAGATTTGGAGAAACCTTACATCACTTGCTCAGCAATGGATCCTTTGCAGTGAATAGGTGCCGTCAGACAGACAGCTGATAAAAACATTACAATCCACACCACTCCAGTCCATTAACATCTTGTGAAGTGAAAAGCTGCAGGATTGTGAGAAAATAAAACACACGTTTTTTATTAAGACATTTCAACATAAAAGCATTAATTCTGGCTAAAATATGAGTCCATCATCTATAATACTGCTTTCTTCAGTGAAAAAGTCATGGATGGATTTTGATTTGAGTAAATAGCATAGGATCGATTTTTATTTTTTAACTGGGGGGTTATTGGTTAGTATGGATTATGGACTCGTATTTCTGGAGAAAGCAATGTTGTGTATATAGTTGACTTGTATTTTAGCTGGAAGCAATATTTGAAGATGAAAACATCTTAATGATGGATTTGTTTCTTACAAACATGCAGCTTTTTTCTTTACAAGAAGTTGGACTGGAAGTGGTGTGGATTATTGTGATGTTTTTATCAGCTTTTTGGACTCTCATTCTGACGGCACCCATTCACTGCAGGATCCACTGGTGAGCGGGTATAGTAATATTTTAATGTTAATTTCTTCACTTTGTCTAGTTTTTTCAAGAGTGCGAACCACCTACAGCTTCTTCCATACTTTATTGGTTTTTACGCACCTGGACTTACAAATTGCCTTCGTCTGAGCGCAACAATATTTCCTTGCCTTCAATATAAATTTCTCCAAATCTGTTCTGTAACAAGCTTATCTATACAGCGAGGGAAAAAAAATGTTTGATCTCCTGCTGATTTTGTACATTTGCCCACTAACAAAGAAATGATCAGTCTGTAGTTTTAATGGTAGGTTTATTTGTACAGAGAGTTCAGGTGCTCTTGTGGGCAGCTCGCCGACATTCAGCGTTGTTGCGCTCCGGGCGTCCCGTGTTCGAATCCCGACTCGAGGACCTTTCCCGATTCCGCCCCCTATCTCTCTCTCACTGCTAAAATTACCCTACCATTAAAATTATAGACTGGTCATTTCTTTGTCCAGTATAAAATCAGCAGGGGATTAAATAGTTTTTTCCCTCACTGTATCTTGGATGCCCTGAAGTTGAGTATATTATGAGCAATTTTGGGTGAACTATTCCTTTAATTATTAATCTGTATTATTACTAGTGGTGGGCCGTTATCGGCGTTAACGTGCTGCGTTAACGTGAGACTCTTACGGGCGATAAAAAAAATATCGCCGTTAATCTATTCTCAAAGTTGGGTTGGGAGCTGGGTCTAAACTACGCAAGATATGATGACTTTCACCTTGATATTTTAGCGCGGATGACGTATACCTAGTCGAATTGCACTGTAGGGGGCGAGAACGAGTCTTCAACTTCTGTGAAATTACCACATCAAATGAGACGTGCAAAGTCTGCAATGGATGCAGTTATGAAGCCGCTTCAGGGCAGGTGCGTGCGTTGCTAGACCCTTTTTACTGGGGCACGCGCCCCAGTGAAAATCTGCTGTGCCCCAGTAAAATCTCAAGTTTGAGTTATAATTTACTTTGATAATCCCGAAATAAAGACATTAAACTATATGCAACAACTGAATTGACGCTTCTAAAAGCAACGCAGTTTAATCGAAGACTATGCACGCAGATAGGCTATTCTTTCCCGTGCGCGTCTGTGTATTTAACGGCAACGCGTACGTCGTGCAGCCTTTTGCGCAGAAGTACTTGGTTACACAAGTTTGTATAGGTACTTATGTTGTAAATGCAATTGTCAAGCAGTTTGTGATGCATTTTGGAAACAGGAGATGAGCGCCTGGTCTAATGCGCCACCTGGCCCGTTCTCGAAGACTTACTTTTAGTCATTATTTGGGTAGCACGCATATTCTGAATGCCTTCACCAGAATTCAAATTAGCCATTTTAATCTAGATTAATCTAGATTAATTCCAAGATTTAATCTAGATTAAAAAAATTAATCTATGCCCACCCCTAATTATTACATTTTTACTCTACAGTTTTATTTTACTACTAAAGCTGATTTGTTTTGCCCACATGCCAATTTTATACCTCCTGTCAATGATTTACTTATAGCGGGTCAAAAACTGAGCAAACTACAGTTTGTAGGTTTCTGCAGTTTAATGTTACTTATTAACTCAACAATAATAATTTTAGCATTACCTAAGGCCAGTAACAGTCACCTAGATGCAGTAAACTTTCTCCACTCCTGAAGGTGCTCTGAGTTACACCGCCCTGTACAACCTGCTGAACTTTCCTGCCGGGGTGGTGAGCGTGTCTACAGTGACGGAGGAGGACGAGGCTCAGCTCAGTCACTACAAGGGTGCCCATGGGGACGCGTGGGACAAACTCTTCGTTAAGGTGCGTTTTCACAGTGCAAGAGTACTGAAGTTGCATTAAACTTGCATGAAAAGCATATGCTGTTTTTGTCAACCTTGAAATAAACTTGAATGAACTCTGTCTGAGATGAATGCCTGACTACCACAAGGTGGCAGCATGGTCACGATTACAAAGAAGAAACTACACATTTTACAAGTGAACATATTGAACATAATATACATATACAATTGCATTGATATATGTAAATAAACAGACGTTAAGCAAAGCACATACCAGACAAAACTGATGCAAAGTACCAATAAAATTACAAATATTCTGAGAAAGAAAAGAAAAAGAAAGCAAATGTAAGTAGCGGTCTCTTCATTCCTCTTCAAGCAAATCAAGTTCTCTTATTATTCCGATAAGTTTCTGGGCCTTTTTACTTTTCATATATTCAAATGATGGAAAGTAATTATAAAAAAAGTCTCTTTTAAAAACAGAAAAATAAGGTTTCTGACTTTAGAACTCTTGATACGTTTGCATTTGTGAAGAATCAACATTATATAAATTTATAAAATCATTCAACAGTATTCCGAACATAATGTGTTTTTTTGTCTCCAATAAGACATATTTTCTCAGAAAATTTTGGAATACACATGGCAGCTTGACAGAAAGTACAAACATTTTCTTTCAAATTAAACTGGTGTCTTAAAAACATAAAGACATATGCTTTATCATACTAGAAGCTTTATGATTTGATTAAATATAATGGTCTTATATAGGTTTACTACTTTTTTTCTCAAGTTATGTGATGCTGTGTATTTTTGGGTCATTTTAATCTAAGGGGACTGATTTTCCTATGCTTATTTTTAAAATTATTTCCACAGTAATAAATATAGGATGACAGTTTTTTTTTTTTTTTTTGTTAATATTCTGATAGTTTTACTTATAGTTTTTATGTGTTGTTATAAATAACTCGTTATAACATGGAAAAAAAATGTTTCCAAGCTTGTTTTGTTTCATCTCCATAACATTTTATAGTCTTTGAAGGTTTAATTCTCAGTGTAGAGCTAAAATTGACATGACGCAATTCTAAGAAAAAAAAATCTAAATTGTGAAATACAAACTTGCAATAGTAAGAAAAAAAGTCAGAATGGCGAGATACAAAGTCGTAATTGCCAGAAAAAGAGTCAGAATTACGAGTTCATATCTTGCCATTCTAAATTTATTTCTCACAATTCTGATTTTATATCTAGCAATTTTGACTATAACTCGCAATTGTGCATTTATATCACAGTTTTGGAGAAAAAAGTCAGAATTGCAAGTTTATATGATGCAATTCTGAAAAAAATCTAAATTGTGAAATACAAACTTGCAATAGTAAGAAAAAAAGTCAGAATGGCGAGATACAAAGTGGCAATTGCGAGAAAAAAGTCAGAACTGTTAGATATAAAATCACAATTGTGAGAAATTAACTTGCAATTCTGACTTTTTTTCTCGCAATTTTGACTTTGTATCTCACAATTCAGACTTTTTTTCTCAGAACTGTGAGATATAAAATCACAATTGTGAGAAATAAACTTGCAATTCTGACTTTTTTCTCGCAATATTGACTTTGTATATCACCATTCAACTTTTTTTCTCAGAACTGTGAGATATAAATGCACAATTGCGAGTTATAAAGTCACAATTGTGAGAAATAAAGTCAGAATTGCAAGATATAAACTCGCCATTCTGACTTTTTTTTTCTTACTATTGCAAGTTTGTATTTTACAATTTAGTTTTTTTTTTCAATTGTGCTTTTATATCACACAGTTCGGAAAAAAAAGTCAGAATTGCAAGTTTACATGACGCAATTCTAAGAAAAAAAAATCTAAATTGTGAAATACAAACTTGCAATAGTAAGAAAAAAGTCAGAATGGCGAGATACAAAGTCGCAATTACGAGAAAAAAAGTCAGAATTGCTAGATATAAAGTCAGGACTGTGAGATATAAAATCACAATTGTGAGAAATTAACTTGCAATTGTGAATTTTTTTTCTCGCAATTCACTTTTTTTTTCTCAGAACTGTGAGATATAAATGCACAAATGCGAGTTATAAAGTCACAATTGTGACAAATAAAGTCAGAATTGCAAGATATGAACTCGCCATTCTGACTTTTTTTCTTACTATTGCAAATTTGTATTTCACAATTTAGATTTGTTTTTCAATTGTGCTTTTATATCACACAGTTTGGAAAAAAAAGACAGAATTCCGACTTTATATGACGCAATTCTGAGGAAAAAAAAGGATTGCGAGATATAAACTTGCAATTGCGAGAAAAAAGTCGTGAGTAATTGTGAGATAAAAGGTCGCAATTTTTATTTATTTTCATTTGTATTTTTATTCAGTGGCGTTAACGGGCTTCCATACAAACGTCCTCACTAATATAATCAAATATCATGACATGCATTTTGTGTGTCATCACTTGTTTAAAAGTCTTGTAAATTGTTCAGATCATGTTTCTATATCAGTTTAGGGTTTTGCACAGGTTTCTGTGATGGTTATATTTAGGGGTAGGCCATAGAAAATATCATTAGCCTAATATAAAAACAACTGAGGTCTATAAGATATCTTCTAATATAGTGAAACGTGTTTTCAGGCGGTGAAGGGTGGCGTTGGTCTCCCTGTGGCAGTGCAGTGTGTGTCTCTGCCGTGGCAAGATGAAATGTGCCTGCGCTTTATGAGAGAGGTGGAGCAGCTCACAGCCAAGAACAAACTCACCAAGAAACATTAATGACTGAAAATCTGCTCTGTATGTTTGTGGGCTGCTAACGGTTCAGTCCCAGGTGAATTACAAGCAGGCCTGCACTAATTCTGTGAACCGTAGAAACATCCAGAGATGTTCTAGAGTTCTAGATAATTTACAAATCATGTTTGTTCATTAAAAGTTTTAGTTGATATGATTATGATTTTTTTTTAGATAAGAACAAGACTCTGAACTCTGCATGATGCATTTTTACCATTGTACATTTAATTGTAATTTAAATCTGATTGTTGTGTTAACGTTTTGGAAGACAGAATGGTACTGTAATGTTGATTTGCTATATTTGTCTAATTTCAGATTAATATTCATATGTTTGTCAACTGAGAAGAATTTATGTGAAATCAGGCTTTATTTTTGTGATAACATTTGGTGGAGATAGTGCTGCTGAAATTGCACACCTTTAATAACTAGCAAATACCTCTCAATCATTCTTCACAATGTTTAATGAAACATGAATATTTGCACTCACTATAGAAGCAATGCAGCTTCAAGTCTGAATGAGGATTCTGTATCATTTTGTATAATTTAGTGCCATGCAAATTCATTAAACTAAAAATGAATCAGAGCTGTGTGTCACAGGTTCACTGGAAAGCCATCGTCCTTGCTTGGCTGTCTTTTACGAGATGAGCGGCACTCATTTCTGTGCCCTGAATGATGACTTCGGTTGGAAAGGCTTTAACTGGACTTAATGACACATGACGCCATCAGCTCCGATGTAATGTAAATATTTGTCTGTTCTGGGTTTTGCGCACATTTTACATTCTTCATTTACATAAGTCATCAAGGATGAAAACTCGTTAGAGACGCTTTGATTTCTTCTCGTTTTATTGTTCTCTTTCCTGTTCACTTTTGAAATGGATCCTAACACTAATTTTAGCATGCAAAGTAAGGTTTTTTTGAATGAATAAGAAAAAGTTACACTAACAAACGACAATTAATATCCTGATGAACTCTGAAAAAATGCATCACCAAATCAGCGTACTACTGGCATAAGACTGCTGTACTGCTGATGCTAAAAATTCAGCTTTGCATCAAAGGAATAAATTACATTTTAAAATATATTACATTAGAAAACCGTTATTTTCAATTGTAATAATATTTCACAATATTATGTTCTTTCTGTGTTTTTGAACTGAAAAACCTGCCCTTTGTTTCCAATCAAACAAACACTTACAGTTGAGGTCAAAAGTTTATATACACCTTGCAGAATCTGCTAAATGTTAGCTATTTTACCAAAATAAGATTATGCACAATACATGTTATTTTTATTTAGTACTGACCTGAATAAGATATTTGACATAAAAACAATTACATATAGTCCACAAGAGAAAATAATAGTTGAATTTATAAAAATGACCCTGTTCAAAAGTTTACATCCCCTTGATTCTTAATATTGTGTTGTTACCTGAATGATCCACAGCTGTGTTTTTTTGTTTAGTGATAGTTGTTCACGAGTTTCTTCTTTGTCCTGAACAGTTAAACTGCCAGCTGTTCTTTAGAAAAATCCTTCAGCTCCCACAAATTCTTTGGTTTTTCAGCATTTTTGTTTATTTGAACCCTTTCCAACAATAACTATGATTTGAGATCCATCTTTTCATACTGAGGACAATTGAGGGACTCATATGCAACTATTACAGAAGATTCAAACGCTCACTGATGCATTAAAAGAAAACATGATGCATTAAGATATTTGATATTTGAATATCAGGGCAAATTTAACTTATTTTGTCTTCTGGGAAACATGCAAGCGTCTTCTGTAGCTTCTCAAGGGCAGTACTAAATGAAAAAATAGGATGTGTGAGACATCTTCAAGCTCTACTTGTGAAATAATAGCAGAAGGTGCTTTTTGGTTGGGTTTGAAACAACTAAAAGAATCCAAGGCACCTGACACACTCTGAGGAAGGCTGAAGACCGAAATGCATCAGTGTGCAAAGTTTTAGGCAGTTTTAATGCTTATATTGAGATGTCCAGAATAGCCTTTTAACTCTTTTGGACCAGAAAAAGTGCCTTTTTGTAATAGAAAAAAAAATGCAAAATAAGAAAAATCTACACATCTTCATTCTGTTCAAAAATTTTCACCGCCCTTAATGCATCTTTTTTCCTTCTAATTCATCAGGGAGTGTATGAACTTTCTGTAATAGTTGCATATCCCTCAGTGTGAAAAGATGGATCTCAAAATCATACAGTCATTATTGAAAAATGTTCAAATACACAAAAATGCTGAAAAACCAAAGAATTTGTGGGACCTGAAGGATTTTTCTGAAGAACAGCAGACAGTTTAACTGTTCAGGACAAACAAGGGACTCATAAACAACTATCACTAAAGAAAAAAACACAGCTGTGGATCATTCAGGTAACAACACAGTATTAAGAATCAAGTGTATGTAAACTTTTGAACAGGGTCATTTTTATGAATTCAACTCTTATTTTTGGACTAAATGTAAAGGTCTTCTATGTGAAATATCTTACTCAGGTCAGTACTAAATAAAAAATGACATGCATTTCATATGATCCCTCTTATTTTGGTAAAATAATTAACATTTTGCAGATTCTGCAAGGTGTATGTAAACCTTTGACCTCAACTGTGTGTGATAGAGATTTTTTTAAAGGGACGGTTCACCCAAAAATGTTCCATTGCCACTGACTTCCATAGTAATTTTGCATATGGAAGTCAATTGGGACCATCAACTGGTTCCGCAGAAGAAAAAACTCATTCAGATTTGGAACAACATGGTGAGTAAATGATGAAAGAATTTGGGTTTACTATCCCTTTAAGGTAATATAGTTATTAATGTGATTGGGTTACTAGAAAGTGTTGCCAGGTGATTTTGATCAGGACTTAAAATCATGGTGGCAAATGTTTCTGAAGAAAAATGTATTTTTGAGATTACAAGCAGTGGATAAACCTGTATGCACAAATGTTTCATGAAGTACAGACACCTGACTGGAAGTTGAAAAGTATGTCTGGCCCGTCACATACAGCCGGATTAGGGGATAACGATGATTGTGAAGATTTCTGCGATTCAACAGTCCAGTGATTCAGGTTTTGGCGGCTTTTGGGTTCTTATTGCACAAACGGGAAGCATCGCCTCTGGACAGGATTCTCTTTTCTCCTGCGCCGTTCTGCTTCTTTTCTTCTTTTCTCATGTTTTTGCTCTACGTCACAGCACCCCTCACCACGCCTCTGCTACGTTTGAGTTTTCCTTTCTTTCCCTCGGCGGTGAGCTCGCCCTGAGGCCCTTATAGCCAAATTGGTTTACATTGGGGAGATAAATGCTCTGCAAATGCGCTTAAACACATACAGTAAAAATGCAGACAGTGCGTATCGGGATTACCGACCAAGTCAGAAGGCGGAAAGAGAGCCGCTGCTCGCCGAGTCTGTCTCATCCACTTTCAGGAAGAGCAGAGGAGGATTTAGCATATCCTTGCCTGTCAGTAATTCCTGGAATTATATAACGCCGCGCCAACAATAAAAGTCCGGAGGTATTGTGAAAGTATTGTTTTGCAGGGCTGGCAGAGCGAGTCGTCGGGCGGGTCAGATGGAAGGGTAAAACTACGCCGCTTTGCAGAGTTTTGACTCAGAATCCTGTCGAGGGGAATTATAGAGAATCTGCTTTAAACCTCTGAAGTGAGGAATGAAGTTCTGCTGAGCGGCTTCTTCTGTTGTCTTAGCGCTGAGAGCGCTGGAGGAGTTTGATGTTTCATGTCACTCCTATAAAAATGTCTTGCAAAGTGGTTGCTTTCAGTTTTTTGCTGCTTGCTGCTCAGGTATTTTCTCTTTTTCTGTCACATTGGGTGCCTAATAATAGCTGTTTTATTTACATGAAGCGGGTCCCCTCTTGGAGGCAAACATGTTGAGGTCACATAACCAGCTGAATACGACTCATTTTACAGTGGTGTGAAAAAGTGTTCCTGATTTTTTTATTTTTTTCCATGTTTGTCACACTTTAATGTTTCAGATCATCAAACAAATTTAAATATTAATGAAAGATAACACAAGTAAACACAGCATGCTGTTTTTAAATGAAGGGGGTTGTTTTGAAGAGGAAAAAAATCCAAACCCACATGGCCCTGTGTGAAAAAGTGTTAAAACATAACTGTGGTTTATCACACCTGAGTTCAGTTTCTCTCGCCACACCCAAGCTTGATTACTGCCACACCTGTTCGCAATCAAGAAATCACTTAAATAGGACCTGCCTGACAAAGTGAAGTAGACCAAAATATCCTCAAAAGCTATCATGTTGAGATCCAAAGAAATTCAGGAACAAATGAGAAAGAAAGTAATTGAGATCTATCAGTCTGGAAAAGGTAATAAAGCCATTTCTAAAGCTTTGGGACTCCAGTGAACCACAGTGAGAGCCATTATCCACAAATGGCGAAAACATGGAACAGTGGTGAACTTTCCCAGGAGTGGCCAGCCGACCAAAATTACCCCAAGAAGGCATCGACGACTCATCCAAGGGGTCACAAAAGAGCCCATAACAACATCTAAAGAACTGCAGGCCTCTCTTGCCTCAGTTAAGGTCAGTGTTCATGACTCCACCATAAGAAAGAGACTGGGCAAAAATGGCCTGCATAGCAGAGTTCCAAGACGAAAACCGCTGCTGAGCAAAAAGAACATAAAGTCTCGTCTCAGTTTTGCCAGAACACATCTTGATGATCCCCAAGACTTTTGGGAAAATACTCTGTGACCTGACTAGACAAAAGATGAACTTTTAGGAAGGTGTGTGTCCCATTACATCTGGCCAACAGTAAAATATGCTGGTGGTAGTGTGATGGTCTGGGGCTGTTTTGCTGCTTCTGGACCTGGAAGACTTGCTGTGATAAATGGAACCATGCATTCTGCTGTCTACCAAAAAATCCTGAAGGACAACGTCCGGCCATCTGTTCGTGACCTCAAGCGGAAGTGAACTTGGGTTCTGCAGCAGGACAATGATCTAAAACACACCAGCAAATCTACCTCTGAATGGCTGAAGAAAAACAAAATGAAGACTTTGGAGTGGCCTAGTCAATGTCCTGACGTGAATCCTATTGAGATGCTGTGGCATGACCTTAAAAAGGCGGTTCATGGTCGAAAACCCTCCAATATGGCTGAATTACAACAATTCTGCCAAGATGAGTGGGACAAAATTCCTGCACAGCGCTGTAAAGACTCATTGCAAGTTATCGCAAACGCTTAATTGCAGTTGTTGCTGCTAAGGGTGGCCCAACCAGTTAAGTTTAGGGGGCAAACACTTTTTCACACAGGGCCATGTAGGTTTGGATTTTGTTTTCCCTTCATAATAAAAAATACTTCATTCAAAAACTGCATGTTGTGTTTGCTTGTGTTATATTTGATTAATATTTAAATTTGTTTGATGATCTGAAACATTAAAGTGTGACAAACATTCAAAAAAATAAAAAATCAGGAAGGGGGCCAACACTTTTTCCCACCACTGTATCTGAGGCCCGTGTTATTGGACAATTTTGCATAGAATGAGGGTCCGTTCACACAGATGTGTCTTTGCGTCTAAACGTGTGAGATGCAGTGCGCAGGAATACACTCTCTTAAAAATATTTTTAATATATTCTCTTAAAAATAAAGGTGCTTCACAATGCCGTGGAAGAACCCTTTTTGTCTAAATGGTTCCATTAAAATTAAATTGAATGGCTAATGAAATGATCAGTCATTTTCTTAAATTAATATTTACACACAGTATAAAGTTAGAGTATGTCAAAACTCCCATCTCATTTTCTCCTCCAACTTCAAAATCGCCCTAAATTGCTGTTTTACATTTTTTTTTTGTAAAGGGCTTTTGATTTTCTTTGCTTGTTCACTTTGTAAACACTGGGTCGGTACTTCTGCAGCGATGTAGGATGATTTTGAAGTTGGAGGAGAAAATGGCATGAAAGTTTTAACCTAACTGTATTGAACCGAATACACAGAGTACACATGTGCATCACAGAGCTAGACAAGATGAAAATTTAAGGAAAAAAAATATAAAAATTGTAATTTTTTTGAAAATAACAGATTGTTTCGCTAGATAAGACCCTTGCTTCTCATTTGAGATCATGTAGATCTCTTTTAAGCTGCATTTAAACTGCATTTTTAACCTTCAATCCGTTGAGCACCATTGAAGTCCACTATATCCTGGAATGTTTTCCTCAAAAAACTACATTTTTTGCAACTGAAGAAGGAAAGACATAAACATCCTGGATGACATGTGGGTGAGTAAATTATCAGGGAATTTTTATTTTAGAAGTGGAGTCCTTTAAGACACACGGACACACTTTTTATTCACGCGCATACTCCTAAATACTCCTAAATCTTTAGTCGCAAGTACAATGGAAATGCCGGTACTGTCGAGCCCTGCTTCCTCCACTCGCAAGCATATATGTGACCCTGGACCACAAAACCAGTCTTAAGTCGCTGGGGTATATTTGTAGCAATAGCCAAAAATACATTGCATGGGTCAAAATTTTTGATTTTTCTTTTATGCCAAAAATCATTAAGAAATTAAGTAAAGTTCATGTTCCATGAAGATTTTTTGTAAAATTCCTACTGTAAACATATCAAAATGTAATTTTTGATTTGTAATATGCATTGTTAAGAACCTAATTTGGACAACTTTAAAGGTGATTTTCTCAGTCTTTGTCACAGGGAGTCAGACTGAGACGTGCGGATCCATTTGCAGCATTTATTGAGAATGGTCAAACGGCAAGAGTAAACACCAGAAAACAGGAACAACGTAGGTAATCCGGGAAACAGTTCAATAGACAGGCAATGGTCGCAATGGCAGGTAGCAGGAATCGTCAACGGGGTACAAAGTCCAGAGTCATACACAGAGAATCCAACACAGAGATAAATGCTTAGAATTACGACCATGGGAACAATAAGACTTCGCAAGGTGGCTGTGTGTGTGAGTGGCTTAAATGCAGTCAGAGTGATGAGGTGCAGCTGTGAGAACTAATCAGAGCAGTGAGAAACAAGGGCCAGGTGAATGCAGTGATTAGTGCAGTGGCTTATGGGGAATGAAGTCCATGAAGTGTGGTGCAAGAGTTTATGATGACAGGGAAGACCAGATACGTGACAGTCTTTTTGATTTTTTTGCACCCTCAGATTTCTGATTTCAAATAGATGTATCTCAGCCAAATATTGTCCTATCCTAACAAACCATATATCAATAGAAAGCTTATTTATTGAACTTTCATATGATGTATAAATCTCAGTTTTGACAAATTTAACCTTATGACTGGTTTTGTGGTCCAGGGTCACATATGTGACCCTGGACCACAAAACCAGTCAGAACAATGCCTATAAAATAAGCTTTCCATTGATGTACGGACTATTTGAAAATCTGGAATCTGAGGGTGCATAAAAATCTAAATATTGAGAAAAGCACCTTTAGAGTTGTCCAAATGAAGTTCTTAGCAATGCATATTACTAATCAAAAATTAAGTTTTGATATATTTACGGTAGGAAATTTACAAACTATCTTCATGGAACATGATCTTTACTTAATATCCTAATAATTTTTGGCATAAAAGAAATCTATAATTTTGACCTGTTTGTCTATTATACCCGTGCTACTTAAGGTTTTGTGGTCCAGGGTCACATATAGTAAAACTCCCTTGGACTTTTGTTATGTTAGATGAATACATTTAATACAAGACCGCCCACATTGTTATATAAATAGCGCCTGTTCGGTGCTCAGAATCTCAGTTTGTCCTTTCACTCTGAGGCAATGAGGATATTGCTCATACTATTATTACTAAACACCAGAAGAACCAACAATAAAAGTAAAAAAAATCTTAAGTGAGTTTAGTGCCTACAGCTCTGCAGATTAATCATTTTGCAACTAGCAACATTTAAACCAAGTGTAGTCATGATGTGAGCGATTTAAACTTTTTTTATTGGCTTTGCACCCATTGAGACTGAGTTTAAACATAAACTTTACAAATAGTTTTCTATAAATGCTTGTTCATGCAAAGTCTCCCGAGTGTTAAAATCAGACGCACCCCTGTGATATTTCCTGACTTCTCTGCTTTATGCACACCCAGCAAGGTTAGAACAAAACTCATACCACGCCATTGAAATGGGCCTTTTTCACACTCCTTTATGGCTCCTCTAAAGGTCTTAGCCGTGCGGCAAAGGAGAGCTGTCACTGGGGAACCTGAGCCCATTGATGAACTGACAGCCACTGCCAGAATATGATCCTAATCCTGTTCCCAGCATTCTTTAACCCACTGCCATCGCAGTACCGCCACATATTCAAGCAGCTGTCAACTCACAAAATCCCTATAACAGAGCACAACCCTGATACACATCAAAGAGCTCAAGAGGACCTCAACAGCTTAACACACACAGATACACACACACACACACACACACACACGTAGGTACAGATGGGAAAAAAAAAGCACCCAACCCAAAAAACGGCACTCAGACATTTTTACACTCACTCAGATGTTGGTTGTAACTGTCAAAGAAGAAATTGAACATCTCATACTTGGCACCAAGTTCTTTTTATTGTGGTGTAATTACATTAATGCGCACTAAAGCAGCGGATCTCAACTGGTTTTGCTTCAGGACATGGATTTTATGTTGGAGATTTACACCATAACAAAATAAAATTGCACAACATTTTTTTTATATATGTGTACAGTTACTAAAATGGCACAGTCTGAATACAAAAATTGATGATTTAATGATATTTTTAATTTTTTTTTAAATTTGAATGTTTGCAATTTACTAAAATGGCATAGACCAAATAAAAACAGATTTTTTTAATTATTAAAAATTTTGACCTTTATTTATTTCATTGTTTTAAAATAATTTTTATTTAAATGTGTACAGTTATTAAAATGGTATAGACTGAATAAAAAATGACATTTTTATTTATTTAATTTTTCATTTTTATTTTTGCTTTTATTGAAATGTGTACAAGTAGTATATGTTTATTACGTTTTTTTTTATTTAAATGTGTGAAATTACTAAAATGGCATAGACTGAATAAGAACATTATTTAATAAATTTTATTGATGTTTTATTTAAGTCATTTTTTATTTTAAATTAAATGTGTATGAATACTAAAATGGCATAGACTGAATAAGAACATTGATGTTTTTAATTATTAAAGTTATTTTCTATTTTTTATTTTAAATTAAATGTGTATGAATACTAAAATGGCATAGACTGAATAAGAACATTGATGTTTTTAATTATTAAAGTTATTTTCTATTTTTTATTTTAAATTAAATGTGTATGAATACTAAAATGGCATAGACTGAATAAGAACATTGATGTTTTTAATTATTAAAGTTATTTTCTATTTTTTATTTTAAATTAAATGTGTATGAATACTAAAATGGTTTAGATGGAATTAGAAAATTGACCTTTATTTATTTAATATTTTACATTATTTTTATATAAATGTGTACAGTTACTAAAATGGTATAGACTGAATAACAAATGACATTTTTATTTAATTTAATTTTAATTTTAATTTTTGCTTCCTTTGAAATGTGTACAATTAAAATTGCATGTGTACAGTTACTTAAATGGTATAGACTGAATAACAAATGACATTTTTATTTAATTTAATTTTAATTTTAATTTTTGCTTCCTTTGAAATGTGTACAATTAAAATTGCATGTGTACAGTTACTTAAATGGCACAGCCTGAATACAAAAATTGATTATTTATTTATTTATTACTACTTTTATTTAAATGTGTGCAGTTACTAAAATGGTATAGACTGAATAAAAAATGTCATTTTTATTTTTATTAAAAAAATATATTTTTATTTATTTATTTATTTTTTGCTTTCATTGAAATTCGTACAATTAGTAAAATTGCATATGTGTGCAGTTACTAAAAAGGCACAGACTGAATAAAAAAATGGATTATTTGTTTTTACTATTTTTATTTAAATGTGTGCAATTACTAAATGGCATAGACTGAATAAGAACGTTAAAGTTTTTCATAATTTAATTAATTTTATTAATGTTTTAGTTAAGTAATTGTTTTATTTTTGTTTAAAATGAAATGTATGCAAATACTAAAATGGTTTAGATTAAATAAGAAAATTGACCTTTATTTAGTTTTCTTTAAATGTGTACAGTTACTAAAATGGTAGACTGAATAAAAAATGAAATTTTATTTATTAAATTTTTATTTTTGCATTTTTATTTATTTAATTGTTATTTTAGTAAAATTGCATATGTGTACAGTTACTAAAATGGCACAGACCGAATACAAAAATTGATTATTTATATTTATTTATTACTATTTTTACCTAAATGTTTGCAATTACTAAAGTGGCATAGACTGAATAAGAACATTGATGTTTTAATTATTTAATTAATTTTATTGATGTTTTAGCTATTTAAGTAATTTTTTTATTTTATATGAAATGTGTACAAATACTGAAATGATTAAGATGGAATAAGAAAATTGACCTTTATTTACTTAATTTTTAAAAAATTATTTTTATTTAATTGTACAGTTACTAAAATGGCACAGACTGAATACAAAAATTGATTATTTATATTTATTTATTACTATTTTTACCTAAATGTGAGCAATTACTAAAATGGCATATGCTGAATAAGAACATTGATGTTTTAAAATATTTAATTAATTGTATTGATGTTTTAATTATTTAAGTCATTTTTTATTTTAAATGAAATGTGCACAAATACTCAAATGGTTTAGATGAAATAAAAAAACTGACCTTTATTTATTTAATTTTTTAAAATTATTTTTATTTAAATGTGTACAGTTACTAAAATGGTATAGACTGAATAAAAAATTACATTTTTATTTATTTAATTTTATTGAAATGTGTACAATTAATAAAATTGCATATGTGTACAGTTACTAAAATGGCACAGGCCGAATACAAAAATTGATTATTTATATTTATTTATTACTATTTTTACGTAAATGTGTGCAATTACTAAAATGGCATAGACTGAATAAGAACATTGATGTTTTTAGTTATTTAATTAATTTGATGTTTTAATTATTTAAGTCATTTTTTTATTTTAAATGAAATGTGTACAAATACTGAAATGGTTGAGATGGAATAAGAAAATTTACCTTTATTTACTTAATTAAAAAAAAATTGTATTTAATTGTACAGTTACTAAAATGGTAAAGACTGAATAAAAAAAAGACATTTTTATTTATTTTATTAAAATGTGTACACAATAAATAAAATTGCATATGTATACAGTTATGGCACAGACTGAACACAAAAATTGATTGATTGATTTATTATTTATTAATAATAAATGTGTTATTCTTTTTTTTACTATTTTTATTTAAATGTGAGCAATTACTAAAGTGGCATAGACTGAATAAGAACATTGATGTTTTTAATTATTTAATTAATTTTATTGATGTTTTAATTATTTATAAGTAATTAGTTATTAATGTTTATGAATACTAACATGGTTTAGATGTTTTTTATTTTTTAATTTTTATTTTTTACTTTTGCTTTTTTATTGAAATGGGTACAATTATTAAAATCGCATACAATAAGATTTTTTTTTAAGTTTTTTAGTGTAAATATTTAATTGCACAAACCATGCATCCTTGTTGTGATAAAAAGTGAGATTTTTTAAGCAACTTTTTTACATTAGCATGTCCTTAATTTGGCTTCTACCAAGTGACGGATACATTTTTGAAGAATAAAAGGCGTGAGAGGCGTTATGATTATAGTTAATTGCATTTCATTGTTTGCATTTATCATAGTTTTCCCCCATGCTTTCTGTGACAAATCGCTTGAGAACCACAGCATTAGAGATGTTAACCATTATTATGCTTTTGATAAAGATCTTGTCTTTTCTCCTCCCTTTTCTTTCTGGAATGTGAATGAAATCCATCTTCTTAAATGCATTGCAGTGCCAGCACATAAAGTACAGGGCTGTTAACAGGTGTCTGAACATGACATGCCTTCTCACTCCATTCCTCTGTTCTTCCTCAACTTAATCCACTGCAATCCTGACCCGTGTTAATCTGCTTACTGCGGCAATTCTGCCTCAGAGCTGCCAAACCTCTGACAAGTGGGTGGCGACGGTCACGCCGAGGCTGATGTGGCTGATGGACTCATTTTCTGCCACTGTGTTTTAAGCTTTTCACTGGATCCGTTATCAAGATCAACATAGGTGTGAAGAAGAGAGAGAAAAAAAACAGACAAGAGGAAGAGAACATTTGCTATTTGCTATTTGCTAAATTTGCTATTTATTTGGTAATGCAGCACATATTAAAACAAATCTAATTTTTAGTGCTGGGCAACAATTAATCGCATCCAAAATAAAGGTTTTTGTCTACATAATATATGTGTGTGTACTGTGTATATTTATTATATAAATGAAAATACACACACATGCATGCATTTTTAAGAAAAATACCTTTGTTTATATATTAAATATGTTTAAAGTATGTAAATACATTCAAAATATATACTGTATGTGTGTGTCTTTAAGTAGCATTTGTAGCAATAGCCAAAAATGCGTTGTATGGGTCAAAATTATTGATTTTTCTTTAATGCCAAAAATCAATAGGATATTAATTAAAGATCATGTACCATGAAGATAATTTCTAAATTTCCTACCGTAAATATATTAAAACTTGATTTTTGATTAGTGTTATGCGTTGCTAAGAACTTCATTTGGACAACTTTAAAGGTGATTTTCTCAGTATTTTTTTATTTATTTATTTTATTTTATTTTTTTGCACCCTCAGATTCCTGATTTTCAAATAGTTGTATCTTGGCCAAATATTGTCATATCCTAACAAACTATACAACAATCAATACATCGGCTTTTAGATGATTTACAAATCTCAATGTAAAAAAAATACCCTAATGACTGGTTTTGTGGTTGAGGGTCACATATTATAGAAAAACGTTTATTTTGGATGCGATTAATCGTTGCACTACTAATTTTAGAAATTAAACATAAGAAATAAATGTAAAGCTTTACTAAAAATTTTATCCAAATGTAGTTTTTATTTCTTCAGAAATATTGCTAAAAATAATTTGAGCTTAGTGATTTGTTGTAACCTCTTGTTTTTCTGCTGACTATAAATTTCTAGTAGTATTCCTGTTGTACTTTTTCACTATTTTCTTAATAAATCTTGTATTTGATTTTCTGCATTTCCTATGGCTATTTAACTAATTTGTGTGTGAAGTTTTACTTCAGTTGCAATATTATATTATATTGTCTCTAAAAATGACAAAATTAAAAGATAATTTTTGTCGTTTTAAAAATTGTAAATTGCATGGTGTTTTTTATAATGTTTTAAATGTACATTGAAATGAATGTGATTCAGTGGCAGAAAATGTGTGTGCTTTAAATACTGTCTAATATCGATGGGATATGACCTCTTATATCACAATATGAGTAATTTTATTTCATTGTAACGTTGTATGTGACCCTGGACCACAAAACCAGTCATAAGGGTCATTTTTGGAGATTTATAGATAATCTGAAAGCTGAATAAATAAGCTTTACATTGATGTATGGTTTGTTAGGAAAATATTTGACAGAGATACAACTATTTAAAAAAGGTGCAACATTTTTTTTTATCTTAATATTGAGAAAGTTGCCTTTAAAATTGTCCAAATGAAGTTCTTAGCAATGCATATTACTAATCAAAAATTAAGTTTTGATATTTAGGAAATTTAAAAAATGTTCTAATGGAACTGGATCTTTACTTAATATCCTAATGATTTTTGGCATAAAAGAAAAATCTGTAATTTTGACCCATACAATGTATTGTTGGCTATTGCTACAAATATACCTGTGCTAGTTTTGTAGTGCAGGATATATATTTAAATAAGGTCTTTATGATATCAACATTATTGATACCACAGAAATGACCACAAAACCAAAAAAAAAAAAAACTGCTGTCACTTTAAGAGCTGCCCAGGTCCAATATACTTTTACACGTGTTTTCTTTCTCAGCTGTTTGCTTTCACTTAAGACTTAAATTGCTGTGTTTATGAGGATATTTAAAAGACAAGCATTTTCACACATACAAGTGTGTGTATTTAACCCTTCAAGGCCTATAAATTGACAAAAATAACTCTGTTTATAACATATGAACACCAAAATGAGTTCTCTTTCACTTCTGATTGCGTTTTAATGGCTTAAAATCACTTGCTTTTAACCCGCAATGCTTAAAATCGTGTGCAAGCGATGCCATAGAAGAACCATTTTTGGTTTCACAAAGAACCATTCAGTCAAAGGTTCGTTAAAGAACCATCGCTTTCGTACCTTTATGAAGAACCTTCTTTCGCCACAAAGAACCTTTTGTGAAACAGAAAGGTCCTTCAGATGTTAAAGATTCGTTATGGAACCATTTAAACAAAAAGTTTCTTCTATGGCATCGTGAAGCACCTTTATTTTTAAGAGTGTAGAAGAACTTTTTTTATTTAAATGGCTCCATAAAGAACGTTTAACATTTAAAGAACCTTTCTGTTTTACAAAAGGTTCTTTATATTATATTTTCTCTGAAAATGACAGAAATCTGAAAGATAATTTTGTCATTTAGTTTAAAAATGGTTAGAAAACGTAAGAAAATGCCTGATGTTTTAAGAGAACTATTTGAAAATCTGGAATCTGAGGGAGCAAAAATAAAAATCCAAATATTGAGAAAATCGCCTTCAAAGTTGTCCAAATGAAGTTCTCAACAATGATTACTAATCAAAAATTACGTTTTGATAAATTTACACATTAGGAACATGATCTTTGCCTAATATCCTAATGATTTTTGTCATAAAAGCAAAATCGATAATTTTGACCCATACAATGTGTTTTTGCTACAAATATACCCATGCTTCTTAAGACTGGTTTTGTGGTCCAGGGTCACATATAATGCTATATATATCAGTTATTTTTGCTTTAAATAAGGTCTTTATGAAATTTTTTATACCACAGAAATTACCACAAAAAAACGAATACTAGCCTAAATAAAAAGCTTACTTTAAAAGCTGCCCAGATCCAATATACTTTTACACGTGTTTTCTTTCTCAGCTGTTTGCTTTCACTTAAGACTTAAATTACTGTTTATGAGGATATTTAAAAGACAGGCTTTTTGACACATACAAGTGTGTGTATTTAACCGTTCAAGGCCTATAAATTGACAAAAATAACTTCGTTCATAACTCTATGAACACCAAAATTAGTTCTCTTTCACTTCTGATTGCGTTTTAACGACTTAAAATCACTTGCTTTTAACCCGCAATGCTTAAAATCATGTGCAAGTGATAAGAGACAATAGTCCCAAACAAATTTTGATTGGTTAATCAAGTCTACACCCTTAAAAATAAAGGTGCTTTAAAAGGTTCTTCACAGCGATGCCATAGAAGAACCATTTTTTGTTCCACAAAGAACCGGTCAGTCATTGGTTTGTTGAAGAACCATGTCTTTCTTACCTTTTTATAATCTGAAGAACCTTCTTTCGCCACAAAGAACCTTTTGTGAAACAAAAAGGTTCTTCAGATGTTAAAGGTTCTTTTATGGAACAATTTAAACAAAAGGTTCTTCTATGGCATTGTGAAGCACCTTTATTTTTAAGAGTGTGGAAGAACTTTTTTGTCTAAATGGTTCCATAAAAAACTTTAACATTTGAAGAACCTTTCTGTTTTACAAAAGTTCTTTGTGGTGAAAGAAGGCTCTTCTAATTATAAAAAGGTAAGAAAGAGATGGTTCTTTATAGAACCTTTGACTGAATGGTTCTTTGTGAAACCAGAAATGGTTCTTCTATGGCATCGTTATGAAGAAAGCAGCTTTATTTTTAAGAGTGTAGCGGTGTATCGCCAACCCCTTCTGTGAATTACACGTAGAACAGAAAAGGGGGAAACAGTTAAAAATATAAAATATAAACTTAATAACAGACAGAATCCACTAATTATTGTTACACATTCAGTTCATATACGTGGTTTATTCCCTTTCATAAATTATTCACATTTATTAAAACAATTCAGAGATATCCGATAGACTTTAAAGTGACAAAACACATGGCATGATGTCAGTCTTTCAGGAAAATCCTCCATTAACTTTACGTCCTTTTCTAACATCCACAGACAGTGAGGACATTTTCTCTTCAAATATACAAACATGAGGCTTCACTAACCTTCTACCACAGCTGTGGATCAGAATAAGCTTATTTACAGAAACAAATGAACTAATGTGCTCTTTTTTTACTTTTTTCAAAGTGCAAAGCCAGGGGTGTTTGAAAAAGTTTAAAACCTCTGCTGTTAAGCCGGACCATAACACTTAAAAGTCGTCCGAACTTCTCAACTCTGCCATGCTAGCTGTTGAATTCAGCACACTAATGTGATGTAGATCCTCAACACAAGACGTCGACAGCAGAAAACTTTTGCATAAATCAGTGGTCAGTTTGGTAGCGTGTCCAAGCCGAGTGATGCTGCATGCTGTTTGGCCCTCAGACGCAGGTTTTCAATGCTCGTGGTTTTGCTGTTGAGGGCCGGTAGACCACCGGAGCTCTGCAGGAGAGGGCTGCTCCACATCTGCTGGGCTTGAGACAGGGTCTGGTAGTAGGGCTGACACGGCAGGGATCCCAGCGGAGATGCCATGTTCACGTTCACGCCCAGGTAGGGTAAAGAGGACGGAGCGGTCACGTCGAAGGCGGGATAGTGCATGAGGTTGTTGGTGGCGGCCATGTGCTGGCGAAACTGTTCCTGCAGACGGAACAGACTGAGAGGAGATGAAGCGTAGGAATTGGTCTGAGCCACACCGCCGCTGACGCCACTGGAGGAGGGAAGAGATGGAGAACCGAGGGGCTCATCTGAGGAGAGAGAGGTGACGATGTTAACCCTAAAGAGCCTTTTGGTGACCGGGTGTTAAACAGTTTGTTGGTATGAAGAAAATTTTAATAATTTAAAACACCTTTTTTGCTACACTTTAAAAAATAAAGGTTCCAAATGTTTTTGCAGTGATGCCATAGAAGAACCATTTTTGGTTCCCCAAAGAACTTTTCAGTGAACAGTTCCTAAAATAACCATTTTGATGACATTTAAAAATCTAAAGTAACTTGAGAACCTTTTCTGTATTTGAAAGGTTCCATAGATGTTCAAGATTCTTCATAGAACCATTGATGCCAATGAAGAACCTTTATTTTTAAAAGTGTATGGAATAGAAAGGTTTCATAGATCTTAAAGGTTCTTTGTGAAATTTGACCCACACCCTAAAAATAAAGATGCTTTAAAGGGTTCTTCACAGTGATGCCATAGAAGAACCATTTTTGTTTCCCCAAAGAACCTTTCAGTGAACAGTTCCTAAAAGAACCATTTTGAAGAACAATTTAAAAATCGAAAGAATCTTTTTCGACTATAAAGATCCTTTTCTGCATTTGAAAGGTTCCATATGTTCAAGATTCTTCATAGAACCATTGATGCCAATGAAGAACCTTTATTTTTAAGAGTGTATGGAATAGAAAGGTTTCATAGATCTTAAAGGTTCTTTGTGAAATTTGACCCACACCCTAAAAATAAAGATGATTTAAAGGGTTCTTCACAGTGATGCCATAGAAGAACCATTTTTGGTTCCCCAAAGAACTTTTCAGTGAACAGTTCCTAAAAGAACCATTTTGATGACATTCAAAAATCTAAAGTAACTTGAGAACCTTTTCTGCATTTCAAAGGTTCCATAGATGTTCAAGATTCTTCATAGAACCATTAATGCCAATGAAGAACCTTTATTTTAAGAGTGTATGGAATAGAAAGGTTTCATAGATCTTAAAGGTTCTTTGTGAAATTTGACCCACACCCTAAAAATAAAGATGCTTTAAAAGGTTCTTCACAGTGATGCCATAGAAGAACCATTTTTGGTTCCCCAAAGAACTTTTCAGTGAACAGTTCCTAAAAGAACCATTTTGAAGAACATTTTAAAAATCGAAAGAATCTTTTTCGACTATAAAGATCCTTTTCTGCATTTGAAAGGTTCCATATGTTCAAGATTCTTCATAGAACCATTGATGCCAATGAAGAACCTTTATTTTTAAGAGTGTATGGAATAGAAAAGTTTCATAGATTTTAAAGGTTCTTTGTGAAATTTGACCCACACCCTAAAAATAAAGATGATTTAAAGGGTTCTTCACAGTGATGCCATAGAAGAACCATTTTTGGTTTCCCAAAGAACTTTTCAGTGAACAGTTCCTAAAAGAACCATTTTGATGACATTCAAAAATCTAAAGAAACTTGAGAACCTTTTCTGCATTTCAAAGGTTCCATAGATGTTCAAAATTCTTCATAGAACCATTGATGCCAATGAAGAACCTTTAGTTTTAAGAGTGTATGGAATAGAAAAGTTTCATAGATTTTAAAGGTTCTTTGTGAAATTTGACCCACACCCTAAAAATAAAGATGCTTTAAAGGGTTCTTCACAGTGATGCCATAGAAGAACCATTTTTGTTTCCCCAAAGAACCTTTCAGTGAACAGTTCCTAAAAGAACCATTTTGAAGAACATTTTAAAAATCGAAAGAATCTTTTTCGACTATAAAGATCCTTTTCTGCATTTGAAAGGTTCCATAGATGTTCAAGGTTCTTCATAGAACCATTGATTCCAATGAAGAACCTTTATTTTTAAGAGTGTATAGAATAGATGGGTTTCATGGATCTTAAAGGTTCTTTGTTAAATCACAGATGCCAATAACCTGCACTTCTTTATTTGACCCACACTCTTAAAAATAAAGGTGCTTTGAAAGGTTCTACACAGCAATGCCATAGAAGAGTGATGCCAAATGAGAACCATTTTTGGTTTCCCAAAGAACCTTTCAGTGAACAGTTCCTAAAAGAACCCTAATGAAGAACATTTAAAAATCTAAAGAAACTTAAGAACCTTTTCTGCATTTGAAAGGTTCCACAGATGTGCAAGGTTCTTCATAGAACCATTGATGCCAATGAAGAACCATTATTTTTAAGAGTGTATGGAATAGAAAGGTTTCATGGATCTTTTTGATGCACACTTTTAATAATAACGATGCTTTTAAAGGTTCTTCACAGCAATGCCATAGAAGAACCATTTTTGATTCCCCAAAGAACCTTTCAGTGAACAGTTTCTAAAAGAACCATTTTGAAGAACATTTAAAAAAATCTAAAGAAACCTTTTCAGCTACAAAGAACCTTTTCTGCATTTGAAAGGTTCCATGGATGTTCAAGGTTCTTCATAGAAGCATTGATGCCAATAAAGAACCTTTATTTTTCAGAGTGTATAGAAAGGTTTAATTTTTGTTTAAGGTTTACTTATTATGATTTAGTTATTTATTTCTGTTCTTATTTATAAAATATTTATAAAATATATTATTTATAATTCTGTTATTTACTCAAAAAATGATTTGAAAAAATTGTTCAAATTTTTTTATTTTTTATGTTTTTATTATGTTGAAGGTTTGCTGTTTTTATTTAATTAATTAATTAATTTGATTATTTATCTTTTTTTGCCTAATTATTTTGTCTTCAACTTGACCCACAACATAATGACTGTACCCACATTTTGTGGGTAAAAAAATGTGGGTAAATTAATTAAAGTCTGTTATCATTTACTGTTACGGTGCATTTCTGACATTTTTGCAGCTAGACCCTTCAGTTTTTCTTCTTTTGTGTTCCCCATAAGAAATGTTTGGTTTAACTATTTCCTTTAATTCCATTCATTCTTTAATCAATTTGAAAGTGTTTCCTTTTGAGCATTGTGAAGAAAAAATGCTATTCATACCTGATTTAGGGCTGATTGGTTTGCAAGAAGGTGAATTGTCATCTGTGGTCAGGGTTGGCCCCGCCTCTTTTGTTTCATCTTTGATGGACAGTGATTCATCCTCTCTGTCAGTCATGTCCTCAGCCCCTGACTCCGCCCCTGACTGTTCCGGTGAGGTGACATTCACCTCTTCACTCAACTCACAGGGAGGGGGGCATGTGGAGCCACACCCATCTGAGGGGGAGGGCGGGGCTTGTGCCTCAACAGGCGGAGCTTCTTCTTTGCCCTCTTCCTGAGAGCCCTCCATCCCAGCGTCCTTCAGCTGTTGAAGCTGTTCTTTCTGCAGGCTGCGCTGCTTCTTGCGGAATTTCGCACGACGGTTTTTAAACCACACCTGTTAGTGAAGACATTGGTGTTTGCGAAACATTAAAGACTGTCATGTCAGTCACAGAATTGGGGAAATGTTATGTTTCAATATGCAAATGAGGCATTGTCTACATAAGTAACTAAATATGACTAATTTGCATACACTTTCAAAAGTTTAGGATCAGTAAGATTTTTAAGAAGTTTCTTGTGCTCATCAATGCTGTGTTCATTTGACCAAAAATACGTAATGTAGAGTAATATTTTTACGATGTAAAATCTAATGTATTCCTGATCAAACCTGAATTTTAAGCATCATTACTCCAGTCTTCAGCATCACATGATCATTCAGAAATCATTCTAATATGCTGATTTATTATCAATGGAAACATTTGTGCTGCTTAATATTTTTTGAAACCTGTGATGTTTTCCTAGGATTCTTTGATAAATAAAAAGTAAAAAAGAACAGTATTTATTTAAAATTTGAATCTTTTCTAACAATATACACTACCATTCAAACATTTGGAATCAGTCAATTTTTATTCTTTCTTTTTTGGAAAGAAATTAATATTCAGCAAGGATTTGTTAAATTGATTAAAAGTAATAGCAAAGACTTATATTGTTAGGAAAGATTTACATTTTTAATAAATGCTGTACTTTTTAATTTTTTATTCATCAAAGATTCCTGAAAAAAAAGTATCACAGGTTTAAAAAAAATGGCAGCACATTTGTTGCCAACATAGATCATTATAATAAATCAGCATATTAGAATGATTTCTGAAGGATTGTGTGACACTGAAGCCTGGTTTAATGGTTAAAAGAGTAGTTTGAATGTTTTCTTTCTAAAAGCCTGAAAGAAGAAATGTGCTGTAAGCAAAATAGCCTAAAATCTGATAACTGACCAGTGCATAAAAATACGCTTTTGCCCGTAGTGTGTAAGGTTTACATTTTACAATATGTAACAATGTTCTAACAACCTACAACCTGCATAGCTGAGTTGTGCGTATGTTTTGGTTGCTTTAAGATTTCTATTTATTTCATTTATTGGCTCTTGCACTAATTATTGTAGTGAACTAACCCCATTGGCTGGTGTCCTCAGGTGTTGTGAACTCACCTGTACTCGAGCTTCAGGTAGGTTGGTGCACATGGCCAGACGTTCTCGCATGACCACATCAGGGTAGTGGGTTTTCTGGAAAGTTTTCTCCAGCGCTTCCAGCTGCTGAGCGGTGAAGGCTGTGCGGCTGCGGCGCTGCTTTCTGTGCTGAGAGCCGTAGCGCGCCTCCAAAATGATATCTGAAAATGCAGTCATTGAGAATGAAGACTTGTAGTAAGTTTCATAATCTATCTATCATAAATCATTATTTCAGGTGAGCGGATGCCACTCTTACCTGCCAGTCTCTCCGCTAAGGTGAGCGCGTGCACGGAGGGCCGGTAGTCGGGCGCGTGCTGCGCGTGCTGTGCGGCCTGTTGATGCAGGTTGTACATTGCGCTCAAAGAATTCATAGCGTGCAGAGAGTAGCCGTTCACTCCGTAGTGCTGCATCGCGTACCTCTAATAAAAAGACAATGCAGATAATTAGGTTAATTAAAAGGGTTGCAAAAGGGTGTTTTTGTTTTGCTTTTGTTTTTGGTTCCACAAAGAACCTTTCAGTGAACAGCTCCTAAAAGAACCATTTTGAAGAAGATTTTAAAAATCCAAACAATCTTTTTCGACTATAAAGAACATTTTCTGCGTTTAAAAGGGTCCATGGATGTCCAAGGTTCTTCGTAGAATAACTGATGCCAGTAAAGAACCTTTTTTTTTTTTAAATAGCCATTTTTTTTTCTTGGAGTGGTTCTTTTGAAGTTGCAGTGTTGCGTCTAAAAATATTTTCAGTGATGATCATATTATAAAGCATATTTAGCCCATATATTCATGATGAAGAGAACTGAATAATGTTATTCCATTAGCAGATTTTTTTTTTGTGCTAACCTAATGTTCAAATATGACACCTGCACTACATGCATTTCATGTTTTACTATTAACACAATACAACATTTATTTCACGCATACAGTATTTATTCGCGTAAATGAATAATTATTTCCCATGCATATGCTGTCTTTGACAGAATGCGCATTGCAATAAAATTGAAGACCCCTACAACAAAAAAGTTGTGTATCAGTCGTAAACAATACACTGAAAATGATTAATTGTGGTTGCAATCAAATTATTTTAGCTACATTTAAATAAACAAATGTTGTTGACTAACTTTCAACATTTTTTACTTAAATGCAGCTAAAATAAATTGACTTTCAACCATAATCAATCTTTCAACCTTAGAACCTTAGAAAAATTTTAGTAAATTCAATTAATATTTTTTTTCAGTGTACATGCATCGGTGTGTTTCTTGTAAAACGCATAATAGCTTTATATTTAAATATTTTTAGACTACGTATTTTTACCACTTTATTTAATTTGTAGGCCTATCGAATAATTGTTTATTAATTTTCACTGCTACGTGATACTAAAGTCTTTGTTTTCTTTTCTTTTTAAGCAAATGATATATGACTTTATGACATACCTAATAAATATTTTAGAACAGACTGTTCACCTTTATCAAATTAAATAACGATAATCTTAGTGTAAAAAACATTATTTTTTATTCAAACTGAGAAAACATTGTGTTTACTGCTGATGGCGCATGACAGTCGACACAATCGATGATGAATGTTTTCGTTCAGTTTGCAAACAGCCGTGCAAATCTCTGATAGATAGGTTTATGACAGGTCGTCTATCAAATTAAACGTAGGCATTTATATATGAATAATTATATTTAAGACATTTAACCATTTGTATTAATTATTGCGCATTCTCTTTAACAAGAACTGCATTCGAGAGCATGCTTTTGACTATATGCATCTGTCAAATAACAATAATAAAAATTGAACTGCCATAACAAATGACTATAGTTATTATTATTAATAATAGCAAATTATTAAATAGAATGTGTTTTATTAATGAGAATGTTTAAGGATTCTCCATTATTAAGCATCAGTTTAATCACTCGTTAATCGGTGATAATTGGCTACAGTGCGAATAATCTCTTTATTAGTCATTATTAATTTTTGAAGCAAGAATAAGTGTAAGCAGCCTGAGGGTTTAGGATTTAGTCCTCACTAAAGAGGCCGTGGCATTTGTGTCACTGACACTAAATTCCCCAATGTAATCATATTCCAGCCGCATGGGAATACTTTAATTCGCCTGAACAAAAAGTGCTTTGCTAAACATTTACTTTGCCCTCCCAGTGTTAAGCTCAATTGGTGCTCTCTATGTCCTTCATCGCCTCTGGGCTGGTTTCGCTGGAGATGTATGTATGCATTTATAAACGCTGCTCCCAGTTGGGCCGCGTCTGATGTTGGTGCAAATAGCTTTCATTACCAATCTGACATGATGGGACGCAAGGCAGTTTGTGTTTGACAACACTTGGTGCACAGTTGTTGTTGTTTTTTTTCAAAGCATTTTTGATTAAAATAATTTTAGGCGATTGATATAGCTGAATTATGTTTATAATAAGAGACGTAAAATACAGATACATTAGTATTTGTGTATTTTTTCAAATAAAAAAAATAAATTTTAAGTCATTAAGAAACATTGCACAGCCTTCTGCTCAGCAAATCAGGGCGAAATCATTATAAATATCTATTTGAATAGGCCTATGTTTAATATTTATAAAATATAGCCTACTTCATGCATAAAAGCAAACAAAGTTTAATACTAATCTGAATATATATTAACGAATGATTTGACAAGCATTTGTCTACACTATAAACATTTTTAGATATAATATCCTGATTAGGTTTTATTTCAAAAGTCAGAATTTTATTTAATTTAGATTAGGTTACACCAGCCAAACAAATGTGAAAATCCAGTGTATAAATATTTAGAAATACATCCCCAGCTTAAAATTATTATTATGCTTTAATTTTTATTAGTCTACACTCTTAAAAATAAAGGTAAGCGATGCCATGGAAGAACCATTTTTGGTTCCACAAAGAACTATTTAGTCAAAGGTTCTTTAAAGAACCATCTCTTTCTTACCTTTTTTTTTAAAAAAACTGAAAGGTTCTTCAGATGTTAAAGGTTCTTTATGGAACCATTTAGACTAAAAGGTACTTCTATGGCATCGTGAAGCCCCTTTATATTTAAGAGTGTAGGCTTTGAAATGATCAGCAAGTCTATGAGACCTAAAGAACAGATTGAAAATAATACAATTTAGGCTAGATTTAAAATCTCAGCCAAAAGCAATTAGTTTTATATTTTTAGTTTTCTGTTTTAACTGATGAAAGCAGACTTTCACATGCTCGTATGAATTTTAAAAGTAGTTACTTACCTCTCTGAGAAGTTTTTTTTTCCTTCGAACAGCAATTTAGATTAATTTACGCAATTGAACAGAGGTGATTTTTCCCAGTCAGTAGTTTTATATCCTGTTGGAAGTCAAAAGTATCCGAGACTGTTTACAGCTGCTCTGTTCTGAAGAATGCTTGATGTTAGTCCTCAAAAAATATCACAGGCTCCGTGGGTCAGAGCGCTACTATGTCCCGCCCACCGACCAATGAGGAACGCGATGAGATCACAGAATAGCCCCATTGGTCAATTTCACTGTCAATCAAAGGTTTTCCGTCACCTTTAGTTCCATCGGTTTTTACGGGTTCGTGCTGACCTGTGCAACGGTATGCTTTTCTGCTCTTTCCATAAATACATGACTAAATCAGCTTCGAAATAAGTGGGCAATACCATTAGCTGTTATCATAAATAATAATCTAAAAGTATCTAAATGTTTTAAGAAATGCTCTAATTGCATTTGATCCTTTTAGAATTTACTTATGAATAAATATGATAAAATTTGTTGTTTTTAACCCATTAAGAAACTGCAAAACAATTTACAATTAAGGAACAGCCAACCAGTTAAACTATAAACTGTCACACAGTTGCAGTGATTTTCAGGCTGGATAATTATGAAGTAGGCTACATGAGATGTGGAGGAGAAAACAGTTATAAACGAATTCACTGTATTATTTGCGTTACACCTCTGACAAGCTGTTTGTAAGAAGGACCGAAGCAAAGAAGGTGGAGAGAGAATGAGATCTCGAATAGATGGCAGAATCTCTCCTGGCCTGGAGGATTTACAGAGACAAGACGCCATCTCAGCCTTTAAAACAGTCTTAAAATGACGGATGGTAAGAGGATTAAAACAATAATGCCCTTCTCTTCTTCAGGCTTTTTTTTTTTTTAAGATTTCTTTTTTTCAAAGAGAAAAAAACCGTTTAGACTGGAATTAAGAAGTGGTCCTTAAATGTAAAGCTTGCATGTTTTGTTATAGGCTGGGAAAAAGAGATTCAGGGCGATGTTTTCAGTATTGGCAAATTCATTGAAGCCTTTATTAACAATAAAAAAAACTTTACCACAGAACATATATATTTTGATTATTTTTTTTTGTTTATTTTTCTGTATTTATTTAAAAAAAAAACTAGCCTATTGAATTTTTATTAAACTAACAATCACCTAATTAGTGCTTATACCCATTTACATAATAATAATAAGAATCTAAAATGGTAAAAGTTTTCGTCTGCTCCTCTTGGCATTTTGTGCACATCTGCGCGCATTAGGGTCTGGAAAAAAATCCGATTAACTTTTGAACCAGTGGATATAAGAAGTTAAATAGGAGGTAAATCTGGGTAGTGTCTCTTTGTAAAGACCATTTTTAAGGCAATTAAAGCGAGAAGGAATTCCTCTGTGTCTCAGACTCTAATGCGCATGTGTCCAGCAAGTCTGAAGAAGAGTTGTTTGTCACTAAAGAAATTCTACTGGCTAAAACTGAAGGTCTAACATTCCCGCCAAAAAACAAAACAAAACAAAACGGTCATTTAGGTTTTCGCCTGAGGCTCGTCGATTTTTAATAATAACTTGGTGAGCAAACGAGTGATAATTATGCTTCCTTCATGCCATTTAGCATACTTAGGTGAGCTTTCCTGACAAAAAAAAAGTTAAGGTCATCGTCGAACTTCCTTGAAAAGCTTCAACTTAAACACTATCACATTATCGTTTGTGGCGCCAAAATTGCAGTGCCTCAGCATTTAAATAGTAAAGTACGCCTTAGCTATATATATATCAGTTTAATATGAAATTTTATAACCAGATGAAGAACTTTCTTGTTTCTAAATACTGTGCAAGGGAATCACATATGATCATTTATTTATTAAGAGACAAATCATTTGATGATTTAACCCTTGACCACAAAACCAGGTAGGCAATATTTGTAGCAATAGGCAAAAATACATTGTATGGGTCAAAATTATGGATTTTTATTTTATGCCAAAAATTATTAGGATATTAAATAAAGATCATGTTACTTGAACATATTTTGTACATTTTCTTCTGTAAATATATCAAGAACATAATTTTTGATTAATTATAGGCCTATTCATTCCTAAAAACTTCATTTGGACAACTTTAAAGGCAATTTCCCAGTATTTAGATTCTTTTGCACCAGATTTTCATCAGTGGAAAGCTTATTTATTGAGTTTTCTGATCATTTGTAAGTCTCAATATTAAATAAAGACCCTTATGACTGGTTTTGTGGTCCAGCAACACATTTGTAAATTTTATTAGTAATTGTGGTATATATTGCATTACTGCTGAAGTCAGCCATAGGCACACAAAAGTGAATGACTTTGACTCCAATTTGATTTCAGTGTGAACACTCTCTTGCTTCAACAAACACAGTTGTATGTTATTTTAAGAGGTAATTTAAAATAGGTCTCCATTTCCTAATAGTCTACAAAGGTTTGAAGTAGGAAGAGTTTTAAAACTTCTCTGCTTGAGGATGCACTGACCACAATTTCTAACCACTTTTGCTATTCAGGCCCACATCTCAGTTAAGATATTTATTCTCCTTTGACGTTGTTCTGTGGCATCAATCTCTGTATTTTTTCCGAACAGGCTTCATCACAAAAAGCCTCTTTAGATGATTTAACGTCTTTCCTGTTGGAGATGATGCTCGCGCATGGCAGATCTTCAGAACAAAACTTTATCCTCTTTTAAAGCTCAACCGATCAGCCAAAATGTGCAAGCGTACTCAATGAGGTGTAAAACCAACTTTAAACCAATGAGCCAAACGCAATACGCTGGGCTTTAGTCAGCCTACTTGAATTTCATGTTTATGATATGGATGCATCCAAGATTTTACGGTCTGAATTCGATCAAGCCTACCTCTGAGATACTAAAGAATGCTTGCAAAATTATCTCTTATTGTGTTTTCAATGTAAACACCCTACTTTGCCATTCGTAGAGGGTTGAACCTCTCTATTTCTGGTCAAGGGTATTGTAGTATGTGCTGATATAGGGGATATTAATAATTTTGATGAATGGTTTTAAGCTGAATGGTGCCTGGGGACTCTTATGACAAGAATAGCAAAACAACTTGCCAGAAGCAATCTGTTAGAGGTGTTATTATTAAGACATTTGGTTTAAATATTTTCTTTCCACTTCTGCTGAATCTGATTAAAAGGGGCCAAAATAACACTCGCCAACACTCAATCCTTCCTCAATAATACTAAACACTAACAGCACTGGAATTTGTTCTGCTTTAACATACATAAATGCACAAGGTCAGCACTTAGGGCTGAAGGCTGAAATTATGTTTTTGGGAAGGTTAACACAGCATGATGTTCCTGCTGAGACAAGGTTTGTCCAGCAATGTTTTTATCTCCTGAAAAAGACAAGATGATGGCTTTGAGAGATTTTTAGTGACAAAAACTAGTTTTATTTGGCATCATTACATTATAAATCCAAGAAATGGCTTAACAAACAGAGTTTTGTTTTCTTTTGTTGGAGTATTTCCTAGAAGCAAATAGTTTGGGTACACAACTTTTAGGAGTGCATTTATTGATAACCTCAAAGAGACTAAAAGCCTAAAAGTGTCATACTAATCAACTGCTTATATATTTTTTTCTAGATATAACACATGGGACATACTTTGGATTCTTTCCTGAAAGAAGGATTTTGAAGAGTTGTAACTTTGGTACCCCAAAGTCTGAACTACCGTCCCCGTGAGTATTTGAACACCAGAGCTTTCCTCGATTGGTTTGGCCAACTTCCCATCCTGAGAACATTGACATATTGAAACTGGCAGTTGAGTTTCTTCCCTCCAGCCTGCGGCCGGACACAACAACACCTTTTGTGTTGGTCTAATCCTGGGGCTCCACCGTCTTCGCAACTCTGGAGGATAAAAGCACCATCAAACCACTACTTTAGGGGGAAAATCTTCTCTAATCCTAGCTTTACCTAAACAAAAGGAGGGAAAAAAACAAGAGGGTGGAGAGAAATTGTGCAGAAACAGGGCAAGACCCGGAGCAAAGATCCATACAAACCATTTTCCTGGAGAAACTAAGCATTTCTGACAGGCTTTCAGCACCACTATAGTGACACAAAGTACCAAGTCATTGAGAACGCTCTACACATTAGATATTTGACTAGTTAAATGACAAAGCATTGAAACTTTCATAGGATTTGATTTTAAGAAATATGTTTTCAAAGTATCTAGTAAAAGACAGCTTTTACTTATACAGACCTAATCTGTATTGCATGCCCAAAATGATTAGTTTTTTGAAGTTTTTATATGCATCAAATCTATTTTCCTTAATAAAAAATAGGTTGCAAGTTGTTTTTGAGCAAGAATGCAAGTTATAAAATGCAAACATCCATGTAATCTTGCATAAGACTTAAAAAAACTTTTAAAACCGTCCAGGATTTTGGTGCAAATTCATATGTCACTTGGTAGAAGCTAATCGAATTTGGTAGATACATGTAAATGTAAAAGAACTGGCATTCAATACAGGCTAGAGGTTGTTGCATTGCCCCTTGAAGCAAAAACCCAGTGCTAAAAAATCCGCTCTGTGATCTACTCCATTTGAGTGCTAATAGTAAGTCTGGTTTGGGCCATGAGTTCTGCACCTGTTGTATTCCAGTGACTGATTTCTGCAACCGGTATAAATCTTAAATACGATTTCCTCCTAAATCTCACCCTCAGTGGCCACTTTATGAATCTAGCGATGAAGGCTTCCATTTTCTCCCTCGCACTAAACGTTCCACAAGAGAGCCGTTGTGCTCCTGATTCTTTCCTTCAGAAGGATATTGAGGTAAAGAATGAGCTGATGGAGTCGGACTCAAGCCACGCAATGACTCTCTGGAGTCTAAACACAGTCGCATACACACCAAAGCCTCGGGCAAACTGCTTCCACTGACCTTTTTGTTTTCTATTTGCTAATAAGTATCTTAAGACAGGCCAGGCTGATGAGTAGAAAGCCTTTCCATGCTTTAGATAGTCAGGAGCTAATCCACAAGTGAAGCACTTGATGGGACTGGTAAACAATTACTTAAGTGTTTTACGCTTTAATAGCACTTCCAATCCAGCAGATGGGAAATATCATATCAATAGGAACAATGATGATTTTAATATGCAAAAGGTAAAGGAATTTACTGTATATAAATTACAATTTTGCCATTATTTACTTAGGTTGTTATAAACTGACATGACTTATCAATTTTAGTTAATTGATAGCTGTTGGTGAGACACAAATAGATATTTAATTAGTGTGTGTTAACAAATCCTTTTATGTTTGTGTTAAATAATACCAGAAAATGAAGGTTGCAGTTGATTTTGCACCAGAAGTACATGCAGTGAGATTTGTGTTATGGCAGAGAGGAGGAATATCATTAAATAATGACTTTTTCCTTAAAAAAGTTATCATATGACTTTAAAAGATGTGATTTTGGCTCAAAATAAATTGTGATTTGGACTATTTTTATGGTACTTTCACTTAATTAAGAATTTCTTTCCAGAATAAAAAATTCCTGATAATTTACTCACCCCCATATTATCCAAGATGTTCATGTCTTTATTTCTTAAGTTGAAAAGAAAGGTTTTTGAGAAAAAATATTCCAGGATTTTTCTACATATAGTGGACTTTAATGGGAGCCAACAGGTCCAAAATGTAGTTTCAATGCAGCTTCAAAGGGCTACGCAATCCCAGCTGAGGAATAAGGTTTTTTTCTAAAAAAAAAAAAAAAAGAAGAAAATTTAAACAAAATCACAAATTGTGTAATCATGTTGGACAAGTCACCCGCGGTTATTCGCGCCTGTGTATTCTGGTTCAAAAAAGGTTGGGTAGGGAGAAAAAAATTTATTTTCTCCTTTAACTTTTCAAAATTTGTCCAAAATTGTTGATTTATAGTTTTTTGTTGTTGTTGTTGTTGTTGTTTGTTTGTTTTTGTATAGGGCTTTTGACTTTCTTTGCATGTTCACTTTGTAAACACTGGGTCAGTACTTTCACGTATAAAATATATACATTTTTTATTTTTTCAAAAATTACCAGTTGTTTTGCTAAATAAGACCCTTATTCCACAGCTGGAATCATTTAGAGCCATTTATAGCTGCATTGAAACTGCAATTTGGATCTTCAACCTGTTAGCCATGATTGAAGTCGATATATGGAGAACAATCCTGGAATGTTTTCCTCAAATTCCTTAATTTCTTTCTGACTGAAGAAAGAAAGACATTAACATTGATGACGTGGGGGTGAGTAAATTATCAGGAAGCTTTTATTCTGAAAGTGAACTAATCCTTTAACCTCTGCTTTACTGGTATTTCTACCATTATTTAACACCCCACAAAAAGCATGTGTTAACCCATTTAATTTGGTCATTGTCAGTAGATCAACCATAGAACTTACACACAATTCACACAGTATAGGACTGCGCTCTCATGCTAATTTGCCCTGTTTAGTCAATCTGGACCTAAATAACTAATTTTAAGAACACTGAACATATCTCAATACAATACACAAAACATTTACTAATGTTCCAGAAGGAAAAACAATGCATTAAGAGCCAGGGGTGTAAACTTTTGAACAAAATTAAGATGTGTGGATTTTTCTTATTGTGCCTAAATATGATTTTTTTTTTCTTTAAGTACTACCTTTAAGAAGCTACAGAAGATAATTACATGTTTCCTAGAGAACACAATAAGTTAAATTTACCCTAATCTTTAAATTCAAAAGTTTTCACCCCCTCTTAATGGATTGTTTTCCTTCTGGAGCATCAGTGAGCGTTTAAACCTTCTGTAATAGTTGCATATGAGTCCCTCAGTTGTCCTCAGAGTGAAAAGATGGATCTCAAAATCATACAGTCATTGTTGGAAAGGGTTCAAATACACAAAAGATGTTGGAAAAACAAAGAATTTGTGAGACCTAAAGGATTTTCATGAAGAACAGCAAGCAGTTTTACTTTTCAGGACAAACAAGGGACTCATGAACAACTATCACTAAAAAAAAAAAAAAAAAAGCTGTGGATCATTCAGGTAACAATACAGTATTAAGAATCGAGTGTATGTAAACTTTTGAATAGGGTCATTTTTATAAATTCAGCTATTATTTTCTCTTGTGGACTATATGTAAACATTTTTTTGTGAAATATCTTATCCAGGGGTCCGTTCTTCGTACCTCGCTAACTAAGTTAGCTGGATTTGATTGTTGACGATTTGGCATGATCTTGGATTGTTTGGTTCTTCGAAGCTCATCCTGGACTTGCTGTCATAGCAACAGCTCTGCAAGCTTAAACCTCCTCTGGAGCAGGTTTATTTCATGTAAACAGGATTTAGGCTGCGCTCCTGGCGGGTTATGATTGGTTGAAATGGCGAGGTCACATCTGATTGGTTAAAGAGCACGACTGACGCGGACTGACTCACGTGGGAAAAGAAAAGTATCTCGCAAGAAAGTGTATATATATGACAGGTTCCAAAAAATATTTGGCAGCACAACTGTTGATATTATCCAACATTGATCATTCTAATAATAAATCAGCATATTAGAATGATTCCTGAAGGATCGTGTGACACTTAAGACTGGAGTAACAGCTGATAAAAATTCAGCTTTTCATCACAGGAATAAATTCTATTTCAAAGTATGTTTAAATATATTAAAAAAACAAAAACATTATTTTATTTTGTAAAAACAATTTGCAATATTACTGTTTTTTCTGTATTTTTAATTAAATAAATGCAGTCTTGATGAGCATAAGAGACTTCTTTAAAGACTATTACAAGTCTTACTGACCCCAAACTTTTGAACGGTAGTGTATAAAAAAATAAATAAAATAACATATCAAGGAAAAAACATGTAACATGGGCAGCATTAACGTATTTAATTTGTTCACTACTTTTTGCCAGCCCTCTCTCCTTGCTTTTCCAGCCTTTGCAGTTTTCCCTTGCGTTTTAATTAAACTCTGAAACTCCTGAAATCCCTCAATCAAGAGTTCTTGCTCTGCTGCAGAAAAATACTGAGCGTGCTCCTTCGTCATGTTCGCCGACCAATCAAAGAGTTGCCGATCAATGTTTCTACTATCGATACGTAGCCCCTTTTAAGCCACCCAGTGATCTCAAATAACTTCATCCAGCTACACTAATCATCAACAACAGGTGCGTTCGGAGAACCGGAATAGCCAGCTCATAGTTAGCGCGATGATTTGATCTTGGAAGTGTCATTTGATCCTGGATGTAGTAAGCGAGGTACGAAGAACGGACCCCAGGTCAGTACTAAATTAAACATAACATGCATTTCATATGATCCCTCTTATTTTGGTAAAATAATTAACATTTTGCAGATTCTGCAAGGTGTATGTAAACATTTGACCTCACCTGCATTCAAGAATCCATGAATATAATGTCAATTTTGTTTATTAAAACTGAAATTCAGAGGTCATGCCCTCTTCGTCAGTGCTCGTTTGTGGTTGTCTGACAATCTGACATTAGGCAAACAAAGCACACTGAAGTAAGAAAAAATCTATTTTAAGGCAGTTTATGCCTTTTTATCACCAAAATGCTCTTAAAGGGGTCATCGGATGCAAAACTCACTTTTAAATGCTGTTTGAAAATTAATGTGTGTTGGCAGTTTGTGTACACAACCACCCTACAATGATAAAGATCCACCCAGTGGTATTTTTTAATCTTTAAAAGTGATATCCCCTTTTTAAAATCAGGTCATTCTCAGCTTCTTGTCACAGACAGAGGCCACTCCCACGATAGTTGATTGACATGAGCGCCTTACCTTAGACCCGCCCTCACCGAGCTGAAACAGTCCGACTCCGATCGTCATTGTGTCGACTCAGGTGCAGGGGAAGACAAAAATAATCTCCGATTGAGCGATTGAGGTGTTCTGTTGTTGGATGTAATAATGAACATAGCAGTCGTCATTTACTCAGGACATCTGAGCAGCTGAAGATGCAGAGGATTAACATTACTTTCGTTTTTGAAATGAAAGCGCCGATTGCGATCTACATATGTATCTATGTTTGTGCAAATTATTCATGATGCAGCTTCACCCACAGCAGAAGTGAGTATAAGAGTTTTTTAATGCATCTTTGCAAATGGCCTTTCTTAATAATGGGCTAGCTAGCAAGTTCCACAGCTAAATGCAGCTAAATGTGGCTAAAGTAAACATTACGGCTTTTTTTTTACGGGGCAAGCAGAGCTCATTAGCATTTAAAGGAACATGCAACAGAATAGCTCACTCTAAAACGGTCTGATTTTGACATAAAAAGAGTGTTTTTTACACTACCATTGAGAAATTTTAAACAAAGTATGTTATAGACTTCTCATTAAGACCCTAAAGAATCATATCAGCTTGTGGAAAATCATTCTTTTATAGAACAATTTGAGAAATAATAAGTTGAAGTTTCATAGTGTCTTTGATAATCTGTGTGTGCAGCCACAGGGATTCTAGCTGCTTCAGTGGAGTCAAGGCTGTCAAGCCGCTGGCCGAGTGTGTCTAACTCCTTCACAGATGCAAACACCGAATGAACCCTCCAGCCTGTCTCTCACTTAGCTGAAAGAGCCCTCAATGAGCTCAACTAACCATGTAACGAGTGAGAGCAACCTGTTAGACGGAGACCTCCGGAGAACACACACACACACACACACACACACACACACACACGCACACACACACTCAGACGCTTGCCTAAACACAGATAATCCCTGTTGCTCACTGTAGCAGCAGGGTGCTAGTGAACAGAGCAGTGATGGATGTGTTTGTCTACTTATCTTCCCCTAATGATCAATTGATTTGCAGCCCCTGGGCAGCTACACAGTCCAGCTTTTGACCGATACGGTGGTAGTGAAACCCAGCTGAGGTCAGTCCAAATTATTTCCACATGTAATACTTCCATGCACTGTTATTTTTTGTCCATCCAAAAGTTTCAAAATCGTTTTTGATGGAAGCTGTTGATCAGGACGAGCACAGCATGAAAGTTCACCACGCTGCATAATAGCGGTCATTATTTACAAGGAAGACTATTTTTCTAGGAGCTCTTAGAGAACTCAGTTAACTATATCTGAGCCTTTTAACGAGTGACAGTCCTGGTGTGACATGAAAACTAATCATCTAAAACGATTTTTAACGTAATTTTGCTGATTATTTGAACTGATTATGCAAGAAAATTTATATTGTAATTTTTAAAAATCTAATTTTAAAAATTAAATTCACAAAACACACTGTAACTAATTTAAAATAGAAATCTAAAAGTTTGGGGTCAGTAAAGTTATATTCTTTCTTTTTTGAAAAGAATTAATACTTTTAGTCACTAAGGATGTGTTACATTGATACAAAGTGCTAGCAAAGACTTATATTGTTAGAAAAGATTTATATTTCGAATAATTACTGTTCTTTTTAACCTTTGATTCATCAAGAATCCTGAAGGTTTAAAAAAATATTCAGCTTTGCATCACGAGAATACCATTATTTTAAACTGTAATAATATTTCACAGTATTAATTTTTCATCTGTATTTTTGATTTAGTAAAAGCAGCCTTGATGAGAATATAAGAATTATTTAATTATTTTTATATATATTAAATGTATTCATTTTAATACTTAATAATAATATTTATTATAGTAAATTGATTAGTAAATTAACCCAGAAAACAGACCAACATATTTATATATAAAAAAATACTAATATAATATATTAATATTGTACTAATAAATATATTATACACTAATAATATCGATTCCTAATACAAATATAAATGAATTTAAAGCTAACAGACATGGACTTAAAGATGCAAAAGTGAATCATAAGTACAAATAAATTCAGTGTTTGCATGTAAATCAAAAATCAAATCACAGATGTTGATTTTTCATCAGTAATTGTTGACATTTCAGACTGAAATTGCAAATAGTTTATGTGACAGTTCTTTACCTTAAATAAAATAAATAATTTTTGCATTTACAGTAGTCAATTGTTTGCAATAGCACTGATGCAGCACTGGATCAAACTGAGAGACAGAAAGTATAGCAAGAGCAGTAAATTTATGTGTAAATTTATATAAATGTTTCCCATCTGGAAAAAAAAGCCACAGCTTTTTAAATAAGGCCAGGAATAATCTGTTTCCACTGTGCTGTGAGATCCTGCAGGGATTTGCAGAAACATTCGCCCGTGACACAGATCTACATAATCATTTTAACTTTCTCCCCATTCCTTCCCATGATTCTCCTGCTGTCACTTTAGATACTGTTAAAACTGATTTGGGTTCCTTAATCTGGCGGTATTTCTTACACTTTTAAAATCTCTAATATTATAAGGAGATTATTTCATTTATAATTGATTGAGTGCATTTCCTGGAGTGCCACTTCAAAGTTGCTGAATTGAAGATGCATTTAATAGCCAAAGCATGCAGAAAAGAGAAGAGAAAGAGAGGGAGGGAGGGCTGGAATAGGGACGCCAGCCAAGAGCTTGACTCCCATGCTGTGGGAAATGTAGCTCGCAGTCTTTTCTTAAGAAAGCAAGAGGCGAAGATATCATGAGGGCACTGGCATAGGGCAGACGGTGATAATACACTCCTGCTTGTTTCGGTAGAATTACGGTATAATCCAGATTCTGCATCACCCATGATTTCAAAACTGGTCAAACAAAGCAAAGCAAAGCTAATTAAACTGATGAATAAATAGTGAAACATCTTAGGCCAGAGAATACTGAAAGGAATAGTTCAGCATTTACTCAACCTCAGGCCATCCCAGATGTAGATGAGTTTGTTTCTTCATCAGATTTAGAGAAATGTAGGATTCCATAATGGGTGCCGTCAGAATGAAAGTCCAAAACATCTGATAAAAACATCACAATAATCCACAAGTAATCCACACCACTCCAGTCCATCAATTAACATCTTGAAAAGTCAAATGATGTGAGTTTATAAGAAACAAATGCATTATTGACACATTTTAACTTTCCTAAACTGTTGTTTTTTTGCCAAAATAATAATCCAGTGAAAAAATGCATCTTTTGTTGTCCTCTCACATCCTGTTTTGGACTGTTTTCACTTGTAAACAGTGCTTGATCTGCATATTTCTCACCTGATTAAGAAAAGATGACTAGAAAGCAATATTATGAATTAAGGACTTACATTTTAGTTGGAAGCAATGGTTATAAACATCTTAATATGGATTTGTTTCTTACAAACATGCAGCTTTTCACTTCACAAATGTACTGGAGTGGTGTGAATTACTTGCAGATTATTATGATGTTTTTATCAGCTGTTTGGACTCTCATTTTGATGGTACCCATTCACTGTATTCTGTAAAGCCAAAATCTTTTTTTTTTTTTTTTTTACTTTAAACTGGACTCCTCTATAGAATGTATCTCTCCCGGACAGAATTTGAGTCCATAATCCATAATAACGCTTCCTCCAATGAAAAGGTTTATCTCATGTTGTCTCTCACATCAAAATCCTACCACATATTTGTTTAAAGCTGTTTTGAACTGTTTTAGCTTGTAAACGGTGCATGCTCTGTGCAGATTTCTCTCCTGATTCAGACCAGATGACTTTTTCACTGGATGAAGTATAATAGATTATAGACTTATATTTTAGTTAAAAACATTTTAATGATGGATTGTTTCTTAGAAACACATAGCTTTTCACTTCACAAAATATTAATTAATGTACTGGAGTGGTGTGGGTTACTTGTGGATTATTGTGATGTTTGTTTGGACTCTCATTCTGACGGCACCCATTCACTGCAGAGCATCCATTGGTAAGCAAGTGATGCAATGTGGCATTTCTATAAGGAAATTGTTATTGTGTTAAATGTTATGGTACATTGAAAAATAGTTGAAAGTCTTTAATTTGTAATTCTCAAGAAAAAAACATCTGCTAAATGATTAAATGTAAGCATAAATGCAGAATAGATGAGCAGTTTGCTTCTCTGTTTTATCATAATTCATAGTGTAAATGATTGTGTTAATAAATATGTTTACAGAACATTTTCTCTGTATTTTCTCAATAGTCCAACACATTTTATTTGGCAAAAAATATCCCCAGTAGCAAAATTTTATTTGCAATTAAAATTACGTTGAGCTGCTGCAATGTAAATACTGCAACCTGTTATTATGAGTGAAACAGGCCTGTCTCTAAAGGAGAAGTTCACTTTCAGAACAAAAATTTACCGATAACTTACTCCCTTGTCATCCAAGATGTTCATGTCTTTCTTTCTCTAGTCGTAAAGAAATAGTTTTTTTTTTTCAGGAAAACATTTCAGGATTTCTCTCCATATAGTTGACTTCTATGGTGCCCCCGAGTTTGAACTTCCAAAATACAGTTTAAATTCAGCTTCAAAGGGCTCTAAATGATCCCAGCTGAGGAAGAAGGGTCTTATCTAGCGAAACAATTATTTATATATATTTTTTTAATTTACAATTTATATACTTTTAACCTCAAATGCTCATCTTGTCTAGCTTTGTGTGAACTCTGTGTATTCCAGTTCAAGAGTTAGGGTATGTTGAAAAATTCCCATCTCATTTTCAGTTTACAAAGTGAGCATGCAAAGAAGATCATACGCTCTTTACAAAAAAGGCGATGTAGGACGATTTTGAAGTTGGAGAAGAAAATGAGATGGGAGTTTTTAGACATACCCTAACTGTTGAGAACCAGAATACACAGAGTTGAAACAGAGCTAAACAAGACGAGCATTTGAGGTTAAAAAGTACATACATTGTCATTTTTGTTTAGAAAATAACTGATTATTTGCTAGATAAGACCCTTCTTCCTCAGCTGGGATCATTTAGAGCCCTTTGAAGCTGCATTTAAACTGTATTTTGGAAGTTCAAACTCGGGGGCACCATTGAAGTCCACTATATGGAGAGAAATCCTGCAATGTTTTCCTCAAAAACCTTAATTTCTTCACAACTGAAGAAAGAAAGACATGAACATCTTGGATGACAAGTGGGTAAGTAAATATCTGTAAATTTTTGTTCTGAAAGTGAACTTCTCCATTAATGATAATTAAGATCATATTTGTATATGTTTTGCAATGCAAATATCAAGACATATTTGATCAAAACACCCCTCTCTCTGTTTTCATTAACCAAGTGAAGAGAGGAGGCTGGAGCACATATTTCCAGAATATGGGATCGTCATCTTGCTGATCATTTATGAGGGAAATGAGTTTTGACAGTGAGAAGGATGCCCCCCACAACCCCCCATCTCAACGGGGCCATGGCCAAATGGGATCATAATCCTCTTAGTGCCCATCCTTATTAAACACCTCTCTAAATGACATGAAAGGCTCAGGCGGGGGGGGAAAAATACTATTATTCTCCCAAAATAGAATCCCAGGCCCCTCACTGTACAGTGTGTATTTTACTTTTGGTTTCGTGACAAGTGTGTCTAAGACGTCTCAAGATATAATGTATATGAGGAACTCGCCCCACCCCAGCCCTTCTGATGTATACACTGAACAGATTGAGAGCTATTAGAGATCACTTGATGAACTTAGCACTCTGACTCGCCATTAAATTCACAGCTGTGAAATTCCTAATTAATTTAACAGACTGCTTAACTCTTTTACTGTAAAGATAATCATTCATTTGTCCTATTTTGCTGTTGTCTCAGAGGGTGGCACTGGAGATGAAGAGGAAACGCATTCAGGACAAGACCAAACCTGAAACCTGGAAGAGGAAAGTACACTGAGGTGGAAATTATCAGATTTAACAAAAGGTAATCGTAAAGTTGGTTTATTTTTGGAAACATACCTAAGAATGGGATAAAATGTGACCCTGAACCACAAAACCAGTTTTAAGTATCATGGGTATATTTGTAGCAATAGGCAAAAATACATTGTATGGGTCAAGATTATGGATTTTCCATTAGGATAAGTAAAGATCATGTTCCATGAAGATTTAGTAAATTTTCTACTGTAAATATATCAAAACTTAATATTTGATTAGTAATATGCATTGCTAAGAACTAACAACTTTAAGGGTGATTTTCTCAATATTTAGATTTTTTGCACAGATTCCAGATTTTCAAATAGTTGTATTTCAGCCAAATATTGTGGTCCAGGGTCATACATACATATAAAAATAAATTTAAATGTAATACAATGAGAAAGTAAATTGCAAATAAATGTAATTATTTACAAATAAATAATATTCATATATAGTAATGAGCATGAAAACAATGTCATCAATAATTCACAGGAAAATAAACTGGGGAGGAAATGATCAGATTTAACAAAAAGTAATGGTAAAGTTTTTTTATTTTGGAAGTATACCAAAAAATGTGATAAAAATGTGTCCATGAACCACAAAACCAGTCTTAAGTAGCACGGGTGTATTTGTAGCAATAGCCAACAATACATTGTGAGGGTCAAAATTATACATTTTCATATTTAAATATAAAAAAAAATCATTAGGATATTAAGTAAAGATCATGCTCCATTAAGATATTTTGTAAATTTTCTACCATAAATGTGACCCTGGACCACAAAACCAGTCATAAGGTTAAACTTTGAGATAAATAAGCTCAATAAATAAGCTTTCTATTGATGTATGGTTTGTTAGGATAGGACAATATTTGGCCAAAATAAATCTATTTGAAAATCTGGAATCTGAGGGTGCAAAAAAATCAAAATACTGAGAAAATCACCTTTAAAGTTCTCCAAATTAAGTTCTTAACAATGCATATTACTAATCAAAAATTACATTTTGACATATTTACAGTAGGAATTTTACAAAAAATCTTCATGAAACATGATCTTTGCTTAATTTCCTGATGATTTTTGGCACAAAAGAAAAATCAATAATTTTGACCCATACAATGTATTTTTGGCTATTGCTACAAATATACCCCAGCGACTTAAGGCTGGTTTTGTGGTCCAGGGTCACAAATATATAAAAATTAAATTTTTGATTAGTGATAAGCATGGCTAAGGATTTCATTTGGACAACTTTAAAGGTGATTTTCTTAATATTTAGATTTTTTTGCACCCTTAGATTTCAGATTTTCAAATAGTTGTATTTCAGCCAAATATTGTGGTCCAGGGTCACAAATAAATATAAACAACAATGCAAACGTAAATTTCAAATAAATATAGCAATGAGCATAAAAAGTAATCAATCATTGTTAAAAAAAAAAAAGATTATTTAATGATACTTGGTAACACTTTACAATAAGGTAGTCAACCTTAGTTAACGCATTACCATAAATTAATTAACAGTGAGCATTTGTTACAGTATTTATTAATCTTTGTTAAATTAATAAAAATACAGCTGTTATCTCAGGTCTATAAAATAATATACAGATAGATTATATATAGATATACAGATAAGATTAATTATAAATGTTTCTTGAGCAGCAAATCATCTTATAAGAATGATTTCTGAAGGATCATGTGACACTGAAGACTGGAGTAATGATGCTGAAAATTCAGCTTTGATCACAGAAATAAATTACATTTTTAGCATGTATTAACATAGAAAACATTTATTTTAAATAGTAATAATATTTCAGAATTTTCGTGTGCTTTCTGAAACTTTAGCACTTGATAAAATATATTTAGTGCATAAAACACTGTGCTGGAAATAGAGTTTTTTCCAGAGTGCTGTGGTTGAGCTGTCAAAGCTTTTGCTCTCGGTTAATTCTTTTGGTTTTAAATTCCTTATATACTTCCTGTCTGTCTTAAGCTAGTGTGAGGACTGTATTATCAGGGACCTGTCAGAATGTCACACCTTCAGTAAAAATACCTGCAGTTTGCCTTCACTTTGACCTGCTCTGGCATCATCCAAACACGCTTTCTCGCTCTCTTTCACACAGATGTGCTAGAAGGATGGTCACTTTAATCTTCATTTGAGAAATGTCGGGTCAAAAGCATTGAGCCATATGTTCAGATGGACCACATTGTGTTTAACAGAAGAACTAACACACCTAAAGTTACTTAAACAGCTGTAAAGGGTAAAGTACACTAGAGTCTGTGATTTCTGAATACTGTGTGTTTGCTTTGTGAATACTGGGAGGAATCTTAAAGAGGAGGTCAGAAAGTCAGTCCAGGAGTTTGAGAGATGAAAAGTTATGTCACTTGTCTGTCCTCACAGGAATCTCTGGATCTGTAATCTCTCACACCTTCTTCCCATAAAACCGCCTGAGATTCTCACACCGCTCTGTTAGAGTTAATATTTACCGTGACCTCTTGAACAGAGCGAGAGAGCTGTGGACTGTCTCTGTATCTTTAAGCACAGTCTACACGTGTCTTAAACACACTTGTGTTGTCAACACACATTTTTAGGCTGTTTTTCTGTCTTTCTATTACTGATGTCTTTTTTTTTTTTTTTTTTTTGTAGAAATTACAGTCCTGGACACTTAAAAGTGCTTCAACCAAATTAGAAACTCTGCTATTGATGTATCCTAATTCACATACTTTAACTGATTCTGATTCACATACTTTCCATTTTACATAGTGTGCAAGATTAGGATCAAAGTATCATCAATCAGAAATTTTTCTAAAGCAGCAAATCAGCATATTAGAATGATTTCTGAAGGATCGTGTGACACTTTCATGATGCTGAAAATTCAGGTTTGATCACAGGAATAAATTACATTTTAAAATATATAAAGAGAAAAACATTAAATTTTGTATGGTAGTATATTTAATAAAAAACATTTTTTTTTTTTTTTTAGCTTCTTTAAGCATTCTTAAAATGACAGTGTCATTTATTATGCAAAATCTTTAAGTTTGACGTCAACATTTTTTATTTCTTGATGGATTGTATTTTTTTTCCCTGTTTCAATATTGTATATCAGTTGCCTTACAACTGTAATTGTAAAAAAGATGTTTAGTATCAACAATAATCAGAAATGTTTCTAAAAGCAGCAAATATTAGAATGATTTCTGAAGGATCATGTGACACTGATGACTGAAAATTCAAGTTTGAACACAGGAATAAATTACATTTTAAAATATATATCAAAAGAAAATAGTTATTTCAAATTAAAATAATATTTCAGAATTTTAAAGTTTTTACAGAATTTTTAACTAAATAAATGCAGCCTTGGTGAGCATAAAAGGCTTCTTTTTAATCTTACCAAACTTTTAAACAGTCATGTATACACCAGTCAAAAGTTTAAGATTTTTAATGATTTAAAAAAAAAAAAAAAAGTCTCATCTGCTCACCAAGCCTGCATTTATTTGAACCAAAATAAACAAAAAGCAGTAATATTGTGAGATATTTTTACTGTTTAAAATGACTTTATTATTTATAAAAATGACCAATTTTATTTAGCAAGGGTGCTTTAAATTGATCGAAAGTGATCATAAAAGCATTTTTAATGTTACAAAAGATTACTATAAATGCTGTTCTTTTGAACTTTCAATTAATCAAAAAACTCTACTCAGATGTTTTCAACAACAACAATAATAATAAAAGTTTTTGGGCACAAAATCTGAATATTAGAATGATTTCTGAAGGATCATGTGACTGGAGTAATGATGCTAAAAATGCAGCTTTCAAATTACAGGAATAAATTACGTTTTAAAATATATTCAAATAGAAAACAGTTATTTTAAATAGTAAAAATATTTCAGAATTTTAAAGTTTTTATAGAATTTTTAACTAAATAAATGCAGCCTTGGTGAGCATAAAAGGCTTCTTTTTAATCTTACCAAACTTTTAAACAGTCATGTATACACCAGTCAAAAGTTTTTTAAGATTTTTAATGATTAAAAAAAAAAAAAAAAAGTCTCATCTGCTCACCAAGCCTGCATTTATTTGAACCAAAATAAACAAAAAGCAGTAATATTGTGAAATATTTTTACTGTTTAAAATGACTTTATTATTTATAAAAATTACCAATTTTATTTAGCAAGGGTGCTTTAAATTGATCGAAAGTGATCATAAAAGCATTTTTAATGTTACAAAAGATTACTATAAATGCTGTTCTTTTGAACTTTCTATTAATCAAAAAACTCTACTTAGATGTTTTTGGGCAAGTTTTTGGGCACAAAATCTGAATATTAGAATGATTTCTGAAGGATCATGTGACTGGAGTAATGATGCTAAAAATGCAGCTTTCAAATTACAGGAATAAATTACATTTTAAAATATATTCAAATAGAAAACAGTTATTTTAAATAGTAAAAATATTTCAAAATTTTGCTGTTTCATACTATACTTTAAATTAAATAAATGCAAGCTTGGTGAGCAGAAGAGACTTTCTTTAAAAATATTAAAAATCTTACTGTTCAAAAACAACAGTCTTTTTTAAATTTAGCTTATTTGAGCATTCTTAAAATGACATTTTTTATTGATTGATTGATTGATTGTTTTTTTTTTTTTTCCTGTTTCAATATTGTATATCATTTTGCAACTGGTAAAATAATTTGTGCAAGTTGCAATTTGCAATTACAATTACAGCTGCAACTGTACAATTGTTAAAAAAAAAGTTAAAATAAATGTTTATGGTAATAATTTTAACTTAAGCAAACAGAAACAGCATGTGGCTAATTTGTATGCACTGCAAAAAAAAAAAAAAATGCTTTTCTTACTTAGATTTTTTGTCTTGCTTCCAGCCAAAATGTCTAAAAATTCTTAAATCAAGAAGGATTTGACTAGTAAAAAATTATCTCTTGTTTAAAAAAAAACAAGTCAAAATTAAGTGGGTTTTTGCTTAGAACAAGCAAAATAATCTGCCAATGAGGTAAGGAAAAAGATCTTATTTCAAACCGAAAACAAGATTATTTCTTTACCCCATTGGAAGATTATTTAGTTTGTTCTAAGCAAAAACTCTTAACTCTTAAAACTTAATTTTGACTTGTTTTTTCTGAAAACAAGAAAATAATTTTACTCATCCAGAAAATCCTTCTTGATTTAAGAATTTTTAGATATTTTGGCTGGAAACAAGGCAAAAAAATCTAAGTAAGAACAGCATTTTTGGCAGTGTGTAAGTTAGTGAAACAGTTGTACATCTCAAATCGTACTTTATGTCTTACATACTGCCTATAAATACTCAAAAGTATGTACTGATACAAATGGAGAGACTCAGATTTTTGAGAACTAACTCCACTGAAAAGTTTTCCGCTGTTTGGGGATCATTTCTAGGATACTTGGGTACTACAAACTAGCTGATAAACCAATGTCTAATGTTCCCTATGTGTTTCCTAGTGATTGACTCTATTGCATCTCTTAGTTCTAGTTATCGAACTTGCATTTATTATTGTAAGCACTATCATTTATGTATGTAGGTATTGTACTTTTTTTTCTACTTCTGTATTTATTTTCATTTATTTATTTATTTTTCTTTCTTTCTTTGTGAGTACATGTGAGGTCTGATACAATGTTGTTTGTTTGTTGTGTGTTGTATTTTGGAAAATCTTTTTAAAAAAAAGGTATGTACTGTTCCAGCATATTGCCTGGTTCTCTTGAGGTAGTTGTTTATAAAACCAATGAGAAAGTTGAATAAATACCCAGCCTGTAGGAGGCACTGCAGCGGTGGGACGGAAGGATTAACCCCTCGTATAGAGTGCTTAATTCCCCCGAGTGTGACCACTGGGGCGACGCTGTCTCGTGGGGACAGAGATACTCAGCACGGGACTCCGCCCCCTTCTTTTCAGAGTCTGCGAGGAGCTTTGGGATGGCGTTAAAAAAGAAGATTAGGTTTCCTCCCAAGAGCAAAGCTCCTTAAGGAGTATCGGTGTGCCTCTCATTCTCTTGGCCACTAACAGTGAAAGGAGGAGGGGAAACCAGACTGCATTCATAACACGCACCCATGCAAAGGCGACCGGGGTCATCTCGTACATTCACGTCTGAAAGATAGCCGTGATGTGATTATCGAGTCACCCCTTCATATGGCTTTCATGTGGGGTGGAGAGATATTTATACACAGGCCACGTTCGTGGCATAGATATATAATGTGCTTTTGCTCTTGCATATAGCTTTTGCTTATTTAATCCTAATTACTGTGAGATTGAAGACGCCACGAGCAGCCGAATCAGAAGGCGAGAGAACAGCGTGATGAGAAAGTATCTGACTATGACTTTGTGACATAAGAGCGAGGTCAGAAATTAACCAGGTTTTGCACTTGAATGAAGAATCTTTAACATCTGAAACCTTTGCACTGGGTAAACAGTTCTTTATAGTAGAAAAAGATTGTTTAGATCAGGGGTGCCCAACCCTGTTCCTGAGTTTGTTACAACCCTGATCAAACACACCTGAACCAGACAGGTGTGTTTGATCAGGCTTGGAGCTGAACTCTGCAGGATGGTAGATCCCCAGGAACAGGGTTGAGCACCCCTGGTTTAGATGCTTAAAATGCTCACACAGAAAAATAAAAATGTTTATGAATGTTTTCTTTGGGGAACCAAAATGGTTCTTCTATGTGAAAACAATCCGCGTATCATTCGTCCTTTCCATTTTCAATTGATAAATGAAAATCAAAAAATGAAAATCTGATTGTTTTTTTTTTTTGTTATTTGATTTTGTATCAGAAACGAAAAATGAAAATTGTCGTGTTTTTCATATTTAAAAATTTCGTTTTGGATCAAAAATACAAAATTGAAAAGGGTCCACACAACAGAATCTGTTTTTAATATTTAATTGCTGGGTTGTGCGTCACCCTATGGAAGCCCGTTTCCGCCACTGAATAAAAAAAATAGTAAAATATTGCGACTTTTTTTCTCAGAATTGCAAGTTATATAGTCAGAATTGCGACTTTATATCTCGCAATTCTGACTTTATCTCACAATTCTGACTGTATATCTCGCAATTCTGAGAAAAAAAGTTGCAATATTTTATTTTATTTTTTTTATTCAGTGGCGGAAAACGGGCTTCCATAGGGTGACGCACAACCCAGCAATTAAATATTAAAAACAGATTCTGTTGTGTGGACCCTTTTCAATTTTGTATTTTTGATCCAAAACGAAATTTTTAAATATGAAAAACAAGACAATTTTCATTTTTCGTTTCTGATTCAAAATCAAATAACAAAAAAAACAATCAGATTTTCATTTTTTGATTTTCATTTATCAATTGAAAATGGAAAGGACGAATAATACACGGATTGAAAACCCTTTATTTTTAAGAGATACTTTATTTTTAAGAGTAGAGCAAATATTCCACTGAAAGTAACCAAAAATATCCCTGTCGTCATCTTGCATTTGATATATTACAATAATTGCTCGTCACTTAAACACCAGAACAACTCTAGAATAAGTCAAATGAAATTTAAGTGATTTCACTGAATTAAGATTTAGATTTAGTCAGTACAATTTTCACAATTAAAGTGGTAACACTTTACAATATATGTGCATATGCATTAATTCATGCTTAACTAAAGTACAGATAATCACGAGTTAATGTATAATTAATGAAGAACTAAACAATTTATTAACGATTACTACATCAGCAACTAATGACCATTCTGTATGATTCATAGATTAAGTAATCAATAAATTGTTATTAGTTAAATGTGTCATAATGTATTAATTCCCCAATAACCCATTTTATTAACTAATAGTGTAAATGCATGTATTAATTACCAAAATGGGTTCAAGTCATGCATTTCAACTTGCAGTTGTCTGCTTTAATTAATCATTAGCTATAACTGCATTACTTAACAATTAGTTAAAGTTCTGTGCCTCAGTAAGTAAAGTCATAACATAATGATATCTGTGCAAATCATTAGCTAATGAGTAATTAAAGCAGACAACTGGAAGTTGAAGTACAGAGCTTTGACCACTGTGGTAACTAACAAATGAATTTACACTATTAATTTTATTAAAATAAGTTATTAGGGAATTAATACATTATGACACATTTAACTAATAACAATTTACTGATTACTTAATCTATGAATCCTATAGAATGTTTATTAGTTGCTGATGTTGCAATCATTAATAAATTGTTTAGTTCTTCATTAATTATACATTAACTTGTGATTATCTGTCCATTAATTAAGCATGAATTGATGCATACTTGTGCACATGCATTGTAAAGTGTTACCATTAAAGTTCTGTTCAAATCTGTTCAACCAAGTGGAAATCTATTTTGTGAGTGAATTATGAAAGTTACTGCAACTTACAAGGAAAAATATCCAAAAATGTTTTAATTTGATTACCTTTATTGTCATTGCATACATGTATGAAGTGAAATTCAATTATGCTGCTGTAAATGTAAAACACAATAGATGTGATAAAACAAGAAACAACAATAAAACAATAAACATTTTCCATCTTAATAAATAAAAGCAATAGATAATAGCATAGAATAATAAATATGTGACCCTGGACCACAAACCCAGTCTTAAGTCGCTGGGGTATATTTGTAGCAATAGCCAAAAATACATTGTATGGGTCAAAATTATTGATTTTTCTTTTATGCCAAAAATCATTAGGAAATTCAGTAAAGATCATGTTCCATGAAGATTTTTTGTAAAATTCCTACTGTAAATATATCAAAATATAATTTTTGATTAGTAATATGCATTGTTAAGAACTTAATTTGGAAAACTTTAAAGGTGATTTTCTCAGTATTTAGATTTTTTTGCACCCTCAGATTCCAGATTTTCAAATAGATGTATCTCGGCCAAATATTGTCCTATCCTAACTAACCATACATCAATAGAAAGCTTATTTATTGAGCTTTCATATGATGTATACATCTCAGTTTTGTAAAATTTAACCTTATGACTGGTTTTGTGGTCCAGGGTCACATATTTGTATTCTCTATGTATTGATATCAGCATTTTGGTGTAGATTGTTGTCCAGACAATGTAACGCATTAACCCATTAGCTGCTACTGTATGTTTGATAACATCTTTCCAGCATTTCATTCACACTCGAGAAACAGCAATAAAGCAAAATAAATTGCTTTCACATTCCTTTAGCTGTTTAAAAACTGTGATGACAGTGCTAAATAAAAAACAAACAGCTAAAAAAAAATCAAATGACTTATTGAGCTTTGTAGCGGGGGCTGGATAAGCTTTATCTGGTCCATTCAAATTCACGACGGTTCCCAGGAGGCTGGATAACTGCTCACGTTTCAGATTGTCAAGGCCTGCCAATGGCCATAATGGCTTCTAATTCCACATTAATGCAGTCTAAATGAAGTGTCAGAGGAAGATTGATCTGTGGAAGTCATTGTCGGAGCGCCGGCCGCTGGGCATCAGCTGACCGTCCAGCATCAGTGAGGGAATGAGGATGTGAATGTGCGGCACAGACCTGCTAAACATGTGCTTTACACAGCTGAGTGCAGCAGATGTCGTGAATATTAAAGTGATTGGGGGTTGTGGGAAAACTAGACTAGGCCTGTTAGTTTGTTAACAAGAACATGGGTTGCTTTGATTTGACGGGGTTCTCATTTGGTGGGCAGCAACCCTGAAATGCATTCGAAGTCTGTTACCCTAGAAAAATGATAATTATAAAATAAAACAAAAACTGACCAACAATTACAATAATACAATGCAACCTTTAAAAGTGTGTGAATTTGTAATATGAAATAATAATAATAAATAATAAACTTGCAGTTGAAGTCAAAAGTTTACAAACATCTTGCAGATTCTGCAAAATGTTAATTATTTTACTAAAATAAGAGGGATTGTATGAAATGCATTGCATGGTATTGTTTGTTTAGTACTGACCTGAATAAAATATTTCACATAAAAGACTGAATTGAATATGAAGCTGAATTGATAAAAATGACCCCGTTCAAAAGTCTACATACACTTAATTCTTAAAAACTGTGTTGTTTGATTGATTCATGGCTGTGTGTTTTTTGTTTAGTGATAGTTGTCTCTTGTTTGCCCTGAACAGTTAAACTGCCTGCTGTTCTTCAGAAAATTCTTTAGTTTTTCAGCATTTTTGTGAATTTGAACCCTTTCCAACAATGACTGTATGATTTTGAGATCCATCTTTCCACATTGAGGACAACTGAGGCACTCATATACAACAATTACAGAAGGTTCAAACACTCACTGATGCTTCAGAACGAAAAACTATGCATTAAGAGCCAGGGGGTGAAAACTTTTGAATGGAATGTTACAGAAGATGAGTACATTTTTCTTATTTTTCCTAAACATAATATTATTTTCATTTAGTACTGCCTTTCAGAAGCTACAGAAGATACTTACATGTTTCCCAGAAGACAAAATAAGTTAAATTTACCCTGATCTTCAAATTCCAAAAGTTTTCACCCCCACCTCTTAAAGCATAGTGTTTCCATCTGGAGCATCAGTGAGAGTTTGAACCTTCTGTAATAGTTGCATATGAGTCCCTCAGTTGTCCTCAGAAAAGATGGATCTCAAAATCATACAGTCATTGTTGGAAAGGGTTCAAATACACAAAAATGCTGAAAAACCAAAGAATTTGTGAGACCTGACGGCTTTTCTGAAGAACAGTAGACAGTTTAACTGTTCAGGACAAACAAGACACTCATAAACAACTATCACAGAAGTCTTGTCAATTAATGTCTGTTTCATTTCTCATCTCAGAGAGTTACTGCTCCTTAATAAAAACATAATCTGACATACATTAATCTCTGACCTCTGTTATATAATAACACAGCGCACACCTGCCTCTCTCTTATTTTAGACAACCCTCATTGGACTGCAGCTGTGTCGGGTCCATCACACATCCGGCCTGCGGTGGATGCTGGGAAAAGCGTGTGCGATCGGCTCAGGTGCCCCCGACTAGCGCTGAGGCTGCAGCGGCTGCAGTTTGATTAAGCGTAAAGCAGGGTTTTAGGGACATGCAGGCAGGTTAATGAAACTCAGCAGGACAGCAGCTTCTCCTGGTTTACACCCTGCCTGAGAACCGCAGGTGACAGAATAAGGTTTAGTATCTGTAGTTAAATCCCTCACCTCAGCCTACCTGCTGACTGCTGGGCCTCCAAACCCCCTGCGTCCTCTTCCAAACATCACTGCAACTCTCACAGTACACTTTATATTAATATCGGAGCTGAATTACTAGTTGTTTTACGTTGGTGCTGGGGTGTTCTGGGGGGTTCCAGGGCATTGCTATGCAGAGATTTTTAATTCAATTCAGCTCACATTTACTTGTATAAATATACTTTCAAAGCAACTTTTCAAGTGCATGGTAGTACATTACAATCAGCAATTGAAAAATGTTTAGTAATGTGCATATGTTTGACTTTGGAGGGATTGTGTAGATAATGCTATCATTTAGTTTATCAAGTTCATGAAGCTGAAACAACTTGATCACATGAAAGCAAATGTAAAATATTTTGATATTAATGTTTTTTTTTACACATTATTCAACAGTTTGTGTCATCATCGTAGTACTCGCAGAGGACTTTTAGTGTTTTATTCTATTTCAAATTATATTAAAAAGTATTTAAAAGTATATTAGAGTAGCAGTAATTGATTCAACAAATACAGCAGCATCCTGTTTACTTTAACTTTTTCATATAAAAACATTTTAGTCAGAATTTCAGGACATATGTGACCCTGAACCACAAAACCAGTCTTAAGTCGCTGGGGTATATTTGTAGCAATAGCCAAAAATACATTGTATGGGTCAAAATTTTTGATTTTTCTTTTATGCCAAAAATCATTAGGAAATTAAGTAAAGATCATGTTCCATGATGATTCTTTGTAAAATTCCTACTGTAAATATATCAAAATGTAATTTTTGATTAGTAATATGCATTGTTAAGAACCTAATTTAGACAACTTTAAAGGTGATTTTCTCAGTATTTAGATTTTTTTGCACCCTCAGATTCCAGATTTTCAAATAGATGTATCTCGGCCAAATATTGTCCTATCATAACAAACCATACATCAAT
>NC_133372.1:4979953-5111845 GCF_049309525.1 Garra rufa | reverse complement strand
ACAGAGGGAAACTCACTATATCAGCCATGAGTGGGTCGTCTGGGTTCGGTTCGGCCATCAGTAACTGTATGGAGGTGAGCACTGTAGAAATGTTGAGCGATGGCCTCCAAGCTCCCTTTGAAAGAAAACGCATATGAATATCAACATGTGACAGTTGACAAACACACCAGATATGCATAAAAAATGTATACTATCAAATTTAGTATCACCAATTTAGTATCATGTCTTGACCTGCAAGTTATTTATGAAAACAATTAAACAAAGGCATTAGTAACCAATTAGAGAAAGTTTATTAACACACATTTGAGTAATTCTGAGAACGTAACATTGATGAATTATAATAAATTTCAAATTGGCTCTAAACGTTCATGTTCAAAATTATTCAACCCCCAAAAGTAAAATTTGGTGCAGAATCTTTTATTCTCTAAAACCACCAATAAACGCTGCTTGGAAGTGCTTAGAAGCTTCTGCCACCTCTCTACTGCAATCTCTGCTCATTCCTCAACTGAAGAACCTTTCAGATCAATGATAATCCTTTGTTATCTATATTCAACCAAATATTTTCAATGAAAATCTGGAGACTGAACAGGCCACTCAAGGATATTCTATGACTGATCCCTGAACCAAGCTTAAGCAGATGTGGATGTTTACTTTGGGATGTTTGTCCTACAGCCACCCGCACACATAAACTCATGGCATATATCTGCAGACTGTGCACAGAACGGAACTCTACTCTTAAAGGAGCCGCAACATTTTCACCCGTTACAAACTCAAAACATCACATTATATATTGACCATCACTTTTACCATGCCAGTAATCTGTTATAGATGCAATTATTTATAAAGTCCTGGATCCTCAGAAAAGCTTGTATTTGTAAATTACTGCAGTCTCTGGAGGGTTGAATAATTTTGCCTGCAACTACAGTGGGGCAAAAAAGTATTTAGTCAGCCACCAATTGTGCAAGTTCTCCCACTTAAAAAGATGAGCGAGGCCTGTAATTTTCATCATAGGTATACCTCAACTATGAGAGACAAAATGAGGGGAAAAAAAATCCAGAAAATGACATTGTTCAATTTTTAAAGAATTTATTTGCAAATTATGGTGGAAAATAATGATTTGGTCACTTACATACAAGATTTCTGGCTCTCACATACCTGTAACTTCTTCTGTAAGAGGCTCCTCTGTCCTCCACGTGTTACCTGTATTAAAGGTTGTATCAGCGATTTCAAGCCTGAAACAAAGAGTCAGATTCAGCTGACCTTTCTTCACGATCCGCTCGCTGCCTGCCCCATAAATCGGCTGTAAAAAAAATGCTTCTCTGTGGTCAGCCTAGGGTCCGAGATATGCCAAAAAAAAAATCAATCGGTGCTACCAACCATTCCACAGAAAAACAAACAGTGTTCCAACCAATCACCGTCAGGGGCTGACCACAGAGACACGGGGGTTTTTTTTACAGCTGATTTATGGGGCAGGCAGCGAGCGGATCGTGAAGAAAGGTCAGCTGAATGTGACACTTTATGTTTCAGCCTAGAATCGCTGATGCAGCCTTTAATGGCACCTGTTTGAACTCGTTATCAGTATAAAAGACACCTGTCCACAACCTCAAACAGTCACACTCCAAACTCCACTATGGCCAAGACCAGAGAGCTGTCAAAGGACACCAGAAACAAAACTGTAGACCTGCACCAGGCTGGGAAGACTGAATCTGCAATAGGTAAGCAGCTTGGTGTGAAGAAATCAACTGTGGGAGCAATTATTAGAAAATGGAAGACATACAAGACCACTGATAATCTCCCTCGATCTGGGGCTCCACGCAAGATCTCACCCCGTGGGGTCAAAACGATCACAGGAAAAGGTGAGCAAAAATCCCAGAACCACACAGGGGGACCTAGTGAATGACCTGCAGAGAGCTGGGACTAAAGTAACAAAGGCTACCATCAGTAACACACTACGCTACCAGGGACTCAAATCCTGCAGTGCCAGACGTGTCCCCCAGCTTAAGCCAGTACATGTCCAGGCCCGTCTGACGTTTGCTAGAGAGCATTTGGATGATCCAGAAGAGGATTGGGAGAATGTCATATGGTCAGATGAAACCAACATAGAACTTTTTGGTAAAAACTCTACTCGTCGTGTTTGGTGGAGAAAGAATGCTGAGTTGCATCCAAAGAACACCATACCTATTGTGAAGCATGGGGGTGGAAACATCATGCTTTGGGGCTGTTTTTCTGCAAAGGAACCAGGAAGATTTTCTGCAAGGTCCTGGAGTGGCCAAGCCAGTCTCCAGTTCCCAACCCAATAGAAAATCTTTGGAGGGAGTTGAAAGTCCTTGTTGCCCAGCGACAGCCCCAAAACATCACTTTGTTGACACACAAGTGTTGAGATGAACTTTTGTTTTTGACCAAATACTTATTTTCAACCATAATTTGCAAATACATTTTTTTTTTAAATCAGACAATGTGATTTTCTGGATTTTTTTCCCCCCTCATTTTGTCTCTCATAGCTGAGGTATACCTATGATGAAAATTACAGGCCTGTTATCTTTTTAAGTGGGAGAACTTGCACAATTGGTGGTTGACTAAATACTTTTTTGCCCCACTGTATATCATACTTTAAAACAAACAACAAAATGATTAAAAAAAAAATACATTTTTGCAAAAAGAAAATTACTCCTGTATTTATTGATTTGAGTTTGGGTTCAATTATGTTTTTCAGTCTTTACCTTTGGTGGCAGTTTCAGAGCATCAAGACAAATGCGTCCTGCATTATCAATGTTGGGGTGATAGATTGGTGTCACGAAACGCATCTTTGGAGGCTCAAACGGATACCTGCAAGTGTAAAAGAAATGGTTCACACAAAAAAGTAAATTCACTGTAGATTTACTCAACCTCAGGTTATCAAAGTTTGTTTAATTTTATAAATCCATCAAGCCATTTAAACTTTAAACCTCTGCTTCTGTCTAAAATAGCAGTCCATAATCCATAATAACGGTTCCTCCAGTGAAAAAGTCCATCCCCTATTGTCCTCTCACATTAAAATCCCTCAACTTATTTGTTTTAGAGTGTTTATATTTGTAAACAGTGCTTGATCTGTGCATTTTTCTCCCCTGATTCAGGCAAAACCTATTTTTTTCACTGGAGAAAGCAATATTATGTATACAGGACATGTATTTTAACCAGAAGCAATGGTTTTTAAGTAAAAAAAAAAAACATCTTGATGGTTGATTGATTTGTTTCTTACAAACACGCAGCTTTTTGTTTAAGGGGAGACACTGCAGGCAAAAAAGGCTGTTTTTTCACGCACTTGTCAAGTTTGAGCTTTTGGGATTTTTGGTGTTTCATAAAGTGTTCTTTTCAGACTAGTGGAAAGAAAATATCCAAAAGACACTGTTAAGTGTTTCTTTTATAGCACTTTATCAATTTGTGTCAATAGATTTCAATTACAATATAAATTTGTAAAGGCAGTTTTCTCAAAATTAGTTTTTTCTTCTACACTGAGCCATCTCTACATCTACATCTCCACTTCAGTAGCATTTACACACACCTTTACATTTTTTATTCTTGTTTATATCCTGAAGGTTTTAAGAGAGGGATTTGTTCTCATATAAAATTTCCTTGCTTTCATACATTTTATTCCCCCCACATTGTAAATAATATAGTGTTTGTTTATTTTCTTCTGAATTATGGCATTACAAAATGAGATGCTTAAAATCCCCTCTGTAAAAACATTTGACTCTAATATGTCAAAAAAAAATTAAACAAGATTTTTGAAACTGACTTCATCCAGTGTTTAGATTTTTGCACTAGAAATGTATGCAAATTACTGCAGATTTCGCTATATAAAGCCTCACTTGCATATTTAAACCTAACATTTGAAAAACTTGTAATACAATTTTTGCAATTATCAATGCAATCAATCAACTGGGTAAGTTATTTTTTTTACCCTATTCATCTGCAGTGTCTCACCTTAAAGGGATGGTTCGGAGTAGATTTGACTTCATTGCTATGCACTCCGAAGCCCATCTAAATACCCCATCCGAAGTTTTTTTACCTTTATGGAGATATCAGAGTTTTTCGAATGGCTTGATATAGCAGTACTTGGAACATGTGATGTATCTCGTAAATTGCACCACTAAATGTGCAAGTAATCTTACAAAACTTCTACAGTAGTGTAAATAGGTTATGTACTCACAAAACGCTGCATCGGAACATTTGTAAGTCCACCATGAGTGTTTTAAAAACACGTTTTACCCGAGAACTACTAGTCTCAAAAACTACAAGGCGACATCACTTCCCTGGTTTGGGAAAAACACGTAAAAGTCCTCCTACAAGTTGACATGCACACAGATGTAGTAGGAGGACTTATACGTTTAGATAGAGCTGTGTTGATTACTGTTATGTTTTTTGAATCAGCTCTCATTCTGACGGCACCCATTCACTTCAGAGGATCCAGTGGCGAGCAAGTGATGCAATGCTACATTTCTCCAAATCTGTTCTGATGAAGAAACAAACTCACCTACATCTTGGATGCTCTGAGTGTGACTAAAGTTTCAGAAAATATATTTATAAGTAAACTATCCTTTCAGCATGTCAAAAATCACTTTATTAAAAGAGCACAACGATGTTGAGATCATTTAATAGTCTCACCTCTCAGGTATGTTGATTTCCAGTGTGAACACGCCTCCTTCATACGGAGTGTTTGCACCTCCAACAATCTCTATATCAAACAGGAACAATACAAAAGAGGGATTCTATCAGTGTTTAACATTTATTGTGATACTGTGCCAGTATTAAGCATCATACGAGAGCAGACTGACGAGCTTGTAGTTCATCCACTCGTCCTTCAATCTGCCAGCAGGAGACTCCTGGAGGAGGTTCAGCACTGAGAAGCTGCAGCTCCCGCTTCAGACGACTGAGTCTCTGCATAACGACTGTCTAAATGAACACGACACAGTTACTAAGAAAATTATATTTTTAACACCTGTCACTTGCCACATTCACAAAACACATGAATAACAGCGCATTTCCATTCACTAGCAGCCGTACGTTTATCTATGACTGCAAACTCTTTTTTGTCAAGATGTTTTCAACTAAAACGCCCCATGTAAACCAAATTATTTAATCTACCATTATATGAGGTTACTTTACTTAGCTTATCATCATTACTTACTGATGTTATTCCTGTAAGTTTCGGTAGCTACCTGGATAGTAAACAGCTTCTGAACGACTTGCGTGGTTTTGATTCTGCCCGCTAAATGTTCATACGTCACTATTGTGCGACCGTCGCGCGGGTTTTCTTCCTGGTGCATCATGGGTATTGTAGTTTCTTACGTGTTCACTTGCAATGCTTTGATTGTCATCTTTTTTGCTTACAGGTATGTGCCAAAAATTAGAATATCGAGGGAAAGTCCATTTATTTCAATAATTTGTTTCAAAAAGTGAAACTTGTATTCGTTCACTACAGACAAAGTGAAAAATTTCAAGCCATTATTTGTTTCAATTTTAATGATTATGGATTAAAGATTAAAACAAAACAAAAAAATCCAGTATTTCACAAAATTAGAATATCAACATTGTAGGCTCCCTGTGTCCCCATCTAGTCAGCTAATTAATGCAAAACACCTGCAAAATGTTTCCTCAGCCTTTAAATTGTCTCAGTCTGGCTAAGTAAGCTTCAGAATCATGAGGAAGACTGCTGACTTGACGGTTGTGCAGAAGACCATCACTGACACCCTCCATAAGGAGGAAAAGTCTCAAAAGGCAATTGCAAAAGAAGCTGGATGCTCACAGAGCACAGAGCTCACAGAGCCGGAAAACAAGTGGACTAGTGCACAAGTGGATGACTGTAGCCTTGAGAGGATTGTCAAGCAAGAGTGGTTCAGAAATCTGGGGGAGCTTCATAAGGAGTGGACTGAGGCTGGTGTCAGTGCTGCATCAAGAACCACCACATACAGACGTCTACATGACATGGGCTACAGCTGGAGAATTCCATGCGTCAGGCCACTCCTGAACCAAAAAACAACGTCAGAAGTGTCTGTGCTGGGCTGAGGAGAAAAGGTACTAGTCTGTTGCCCAGTGGTCCCAAGTCCTGTTTTCAAATGAAAGCAAATTTTGCATTTCATTTGGAAATCGAGGTCCCAGAGTCTGGAGGATGACCGAGGCACAAAAGTCAAGATGCTTAAAGTCCAGTGTGAAGTTTCCACAGTCAGTGATGGACTGGGGAGCCATATCATCTGCTGGTGTGGGTCCATTGACTGTGGACTTGATAAAAAACAACGCAGCTGTCTACCGGGAAATTTTAGAGCACTTCATGCTTCCTGCTCCCGACAAGCTTTTTGGAGATGATGATTTTATTTTCCAGCAGGATTTGGCACCTGCCCACAAAGCCAAAACTACCCACAAAGACAAAACTACCAGTACCTGGTTTAATAGACATGGAATTTGATTGTAAAATGTACTTGATTGGCCAGCAAACTTGCCTGACTTAAACCCCATTGGAAATCTATGGGGTGTTGTCAAAAGGAAGATGAGGGAACAGAGACCCCAAAATGCAGATGAGCTGAAGGCCAATATGAAAGCAAATTGGGCTACCATAACACTTCAGCTGTGTCAAAGGCTGATCGCCTCCATGCCACGTCGCCTTGATGCTGGAATTAGTGCAAAAGGAGGCCCAACAAAGTACCGAGGACATAATACAGTACATTTTCAGAAGGCCAACATGTGTTTAAGATCCTTTTTTTTATTGGTCACATGAAATATTCTAATTTTGTGAAATACTGGATTTATTTATTTTTTGTCTTTAATCCATAATCATCAAAATTGAAACAAATAAAGGCTTGAAATATTTCACTTTGTGTGTAGTGAACTAATATAACATACAAGTTTCACTTTTTGAAAAACATTATTGAAATAAATGGACTTTCCCTCGATATTCTCTTTTTTTTTGGCACATACCTGTAAGCCGAATGAAACCTCACTTAAAATGTTTCGTCATCCAGACGTAAAATGCTAGTATTTAAATATTTGTGGTAATAGCTCTTGACTTAACAAGAGGATGGTAAATTTTAACCAAAGGACAAATCATGTCCTGTTTCCTCAGGACAATGAATGCAAGACTGGGTAAGGTTATCTGTTTTCAAGGTAGAAACTTTATACAATTAATTATAATTATTATTGTTTTATTATTGTTTATTATTGTTTTTATTAGAATCCTAAAAAGTTTTAAAGACACCAGAGCCCGTATCCCTAAAGAATTTTTGTGCAAAAAGTGGCTCCTAGCGGCCAAATTCTAAGAAAATTCTCAGAGTCATGACGTTTTCTTAGAATTTCCCCTAAAAGTGACACGAAAATCCCAGTTAATATAAAAGCTATTCCTCAAGATTCCTAGCGCTTAAAAGGGCTCCTAAGGCGAGATCTGCTAAGAGCAGGGAAGAGGACTTTTAGTGGCTTAGGAGTTCCCCTAAGCAGCTGCACAAAATGGCCAACAGAGGAGGCAGGAGAGATGTCCTGCAAACACTGGATGACAGGGAATTATTGAGACTCTACAGATTGGATCGTGCAGGAATCATGTTTGTGGTGGATCTCCTTAGAGATGCAATTACTTCACCAACTCGACGCCACAACGCTATTACACCAGAGAAGAAAGTAATCACAGACATTGATAAAAGCTGAGCCGTGTTACCCTCGTTAAGACCACACTGAGTTGTAACGTTGCAATTTCTACTTCATTAAGGACAGCCCCTTGAGATAGGCCATCTTGTTTTCAATGGGGTCCATATGGGAGTGAAAGTACAAAATATGCCAGCTAGGATATTAATATGAGCAAATAAGACACGAATCATTATTTGAACAGGGTGTAATGAGCTTAAGTTTTCACATATTTTAGATTCTAATGTTAGGCTATAACCCCTACAGCTTACTATTCATTTTCCAGATATTTTCTTGAATGTGAAATATTATTTACAATTACAGTCTGCATAAGATTAGAGTGTATAATTATGTTTATTGATTTGAGGGTACATCCTTTGCTCATTATCACCAAAAGTTCATTTTCATCAAACTTGTAGGATCAACCAATCACGGCTTTTGAAATGATGACTCATACCTAGCAACGGGGTCAACCACACCTCCTCACTAAGATAGGATTTTCCATCCGTTCCTTGCTCAGAGTTCACTGAAAATGTTCTGGAATCACTTCTAAGCTAAAACTCCTGGCAAGGAATTTTTAGGTTAAGTTAGGAGCTCTCTGAGAGGATTCTCAGAATCTTTAGGGATACGGGCCCGGGTCCTTGAGAGGCAAAACAGGACACAAAAGGAATTACAGTGCCTTGCAAAAGTATTCATATCCCTTCATCCCTTTGCTGTCACATGTCTCCTTGTGTTTTGTTTATTGGACTGTTCTGCTTTGGTTTCTCCCTTTGTCTCCCCCTGTCAAGGGGAACTACAACCTGATAAGTTGAAAACCTGATACGTTCCTTCCTGCTCGTCACTCGACTTAACGTGACTACATTCAAGATGGCGACGGCCGCTAAACTTCTTGCCGTTACTGTCTGTATAAATCTTCTCGTAAATAAACTACCGGTGCTTTTTATGAGTTTTCAATGTCGCGTTTTAAATGTTGGGGCCCTTGGAAGTCTACCGATGAAGTGTGGCGCTACTTTGTGCCTCGTAAATGGCGTAAAACAGTGATTTATTTACATGGCTTTTCCGATGCCCTGTTCACTCTCATAGACAGCCTGTTGTGAGCATCGGCTAACTGACCCCAGATTTCGGACAGCAGTGGACAAGACGAGATGAGATATGCAAGGTACGTTTACACTCGGTATCATGATTCAATACACTTTAGGTCAATATCACACCGGAGTTCTCCTTTAACTTTGGTTTCTTCCTTTGCCTTTCTGTGTTGATTTAATTATCGTCTGCACCTGGTCTTGTAATTAGTCTCACCCTTATAAGTCGTTTGTTTCTCAGTTTGCTTTGTGTCGTCTTAAAGTTATGTATGGTTGTGTTTCTTTGGATTCCCGTTTTGTCTTTATTAAAACACATTGTTTGATTGAAACTTCTTCTCTCTGGCTCTTCATCTCCCAGCAACACGTGACAGAAGACGACACCGAAACATGACGGCTGTGGATCGACTATGGAGTTTGCGGCAGGGTGGACGAGAGTTGGAACGGTATGTGGCAGATTTCATTGAGCTGTACCATCTGGTGAGCTGGCCCGATACCACTCTCAGCATTGTGTTTCTGTCGGGACTGGATAAGGATACTATCCGATGCGAAATCCCTGATCACGATTTCCCGTTTGTTGAATTGGTCAATTTCATTCTTTATTTAAACTGCTCTAATTTCGAAGTAGAACAGATAGAGAATACTAATCAGACGCATCGTCCAGTCCCCTCAGAAACACGCCACATCGCGCCAGCTCACCCAAAGCCAAGAACTGCGACATACCGCTCCAACGGCTCAGACCACCTGCCACGCCCTGAACACCCTAACATCCTCCAAAGTTCCATAGTCTCCCTCAGCCCAGTACTGCAGATCGCGGCCCAGCACTATACACGCAAGATGGCTGCAATGCCCAAGTCTGCACGTAAGGTGGCTGCAATGCCCGAATCTGCACGTAAGGCGGCTGCAATGCCCGAATCTGCACACAAGATGACTGCACTGCCCAAGTCTGCACGCAAGATGGCTGCAATGCCCAAGTCTGCACGCAAGATGGCTGCAATGCCCAAGTCTGCACGCAAGATGGCTGCAATGCCCAAGTCTGCACGCAAGAAGGCTGCAATGCCCGAATCTGCACGCAAGAAGGCTGCAACGCCCGAGTCTGTATGCAACATGGCTGCAACGCCAGTGTCAACGGCCGAGATGGCCGCTGTTCATGAGTTCCCGGCCGAGAGGGCCGCCATTCCTGATTTCCCGGCCAAGATGGCCGCTGTTCCTGATTTCCAGGCCGAGATGGCCTTCGTTCCTGAGTTCCCGGCCGAGATGGCCTTCGTTCCTGAGTTCCCGGCCGAGATGGCCTTCGTTCCTGAGTTCCCGGCCAAGAAGGATTTTATGGATCTGATGGACATGGCAATTCCTAAGGAGTTCACAGCCCCTATTCTCTCTCCCAAGTCTCCGCTGGTTCCGCCCAGCCTTCCTAAGCCTCCGCTGGTTCCGCCCAGCCTTCCTAAGCCTCCGCTGGTTCCGCCCAGCCTTCCTGAGCCTCCGCTGGTTCCGTCCAGTCCTTCAGAGCCTCCGCTGGTTCCGCCCAGCCTTCCTGAGCCTCCGCTGGTTTCGTCCAGCCTTCCTGCGCTTCCGCTGGTTCCGCCCAGCCCTCCTGATCCTTCGCTGGTTCCGTCCAGCCCTCCTGAGCCTCCGCTGGTTCCGCCCAGCCTTCCGGAGCGCCCTCCAGTGTCCGCTCCTCCAGAGCGCCCTCCAGTGCGCCCTCCAGTGTCCGCTCCTCCAGAGCGCCCTCCAGTGTCCGCGCCTCCTGCGCGCCCTCCAGAGCCGGAGCTCTCTCCTGCGTGCCCTCCAGAGCCGGAGCTCTCTCCTGCGCGCCCTCCAGAGCCCTCTCCTCAAGAGCCAGCGCGCCCTCCAGAGCCGGAGCTCTCTCCTGCGCGCCCTCCAGAGCCCTCTCCTCAAGAGCCAGCGCGCCCTCCAGAGCCGGCGTCACCTCCAGTAAGCTCTTCTGTGATTCTCTGGGCAGGCTACGCCATGGATTTCCCCAAGAAAATTTGGGGGGGGGGGGGGGGGCTACCCCTTTGATCCGCCATGGCCACCTGGACTGTTTACTTGGCCATGGCTTCCTGATCCCCCTGACCCGCCATGGCCTCCAGAACTGTCTCCCCGGCCATGGCTGCCTAAACTCCCCGATCCGCCATGGCTCTCTGATCCACCCTGGAGGCTTTCCCTGACCACCATGTTCCAGTCCCGTTTCAGCCTCCAGGGCGCCCGCCCTCCCTCCCCGGTAGTATTGTTATGGCGCGAGACGCGCCTACCGGGAGGGGGGTGTACTGTCACATGTCTCCTTGTGTTTTGTTTATTGGACTGTTCTGCTTTGGTTTCTCCCTTTGTCTTCCCCTGTCATTCAGTTAACTTTGGTTTCTTCCTTTGCCTTTCTGTGTTGATTCAATTATCGTCTGCACCTGGTCTTGTAATTAGTCTCACCCTTTATAAGTCGTTTGTTTCTCAGTTTGCTTTGTGTCGTCTTAAAGTTATGTATGGTTGTGTTTCTTTGGATTCCCGTTTTGTCTTTATTAAAACACATTGTTTGATTGAAACTTCTTCTCTCTGGCTCTTCATCTCCCAGCAACCCGTGACAGTTGCTGCCCTATGATAAACTGCTTTAAATTGCTTTTTTCCACATCAATCTACACTCCAAACACCATAATGGCAAAGCAAAAAAAAAAAAAAATTTAAATGATTTCACTGCATAAGTATTCATACCCTTATCTGGGACAGTTGAAATTTAACACTTCGAGTGAAGTTAACCTGTGGCCAATTCAATTGAATCGGTATGATTTGGAAAGGCACACATCTTAATAAATGGTCTAACAGCTGAAAATGCATATCAGAGCGAAAACCAAGCCCTAAGTTAAAAGGAAAACTGCCTATAGATGTCAGAAACAGGATTGCATCAAGCCACACATCTGGGGAAGAGTTCAAGAAAAAAATATGCTGCATTAAAGGTTCACAGAAGCATGTAGTCTCCATTACCCTTAAAGGAAGAAGTTTGAAATGATCTTTACTCTTCCTAGAGCCGGCCTCCTGGCCAAACTGAGCAATTGATGGAGAAGGACCTTTGTTAGACTGGTGACCAAGAACCTGATTGTCATTCTAGTTGAGCTCCATGATCATATCTGCAGATGAGAGAAACTTACAGAAAGGCAGGCATCACTTCAACACTTCACCGACCTGGGCTTTATAGCAGTGTGGAAATCCTCTCCTCAGTGAAGACACATGCAAACGCACTTGGAATTTGCAAAAAAGAAAAAAAAAACATCTAAAAGACCCTCAGACTGTGAGAAGCAAGATTCTCTGGTCTGATGAACCTCAATTCCAAGCATCATGCTGTTGGGCTGTTTTTCAGTGGCAGGGACTGCAAGACTCGTCAGAGTAGAAGAAAAGCTCAATGCACCAACATTTTGAGATAGCCTTAATAACCCTGTCCAGAGCATTCAGAACCTCAGTCCGGGCAGAAGGTTCACCTTCCAACAGGACAATGACCCTAAGCAAACAGTGGCTTATAGACAACTCTGTGAATGTCCTTGAGTGGCCCAGTCACTGCCTGGGCTTGAACCCAATCAAACATTTCTGGAGAAACCTGAAAATGTCTGCTAGACCCCATTTAAGCTGTCAGAGCTTAAGAGGCGAAGATCTGAGGAGAAGAATAACAGAAAACTGGCAAATGTTGATGTGCATAGTTTGTTGCATCATACCCCAAAAGACTTGAGGCTGTTCTTCAGCTAAGTATTCAGTAAAGAGTATGAATACTTACGCAATGTACTTTTTATTTCAAATAAATTTATGAAGTTTATGAAATTTATGACAATTCTGTTTTTGCTTTATCATTTTGGTGCATGGAGTATAGATTAATGTTGCAAAAAAAAAGTAACTTAAAACAGTTTAACACAAAGCAGCAACATAACAACGTGATAAAAAAGGGGTATGAATACTGTTTATGTTACAACGCTTTTACTTATGTTTAGGTTGCCTACCATCTACTGTGCTTTTCTTTCCAAATTTGGGTCACCACCATTGAAGGAGACCTTCAGGGAAAAAAAGCTGACTTCTAAAGAAACAACTTATTGTCACGTAAAGGATAAGGGTCTGGGTCCAAATGCAGGGTAAGTAAGATATATTTAATAAACACAAAATAAACAGATAAACAAACAAACAAACAAACGGCCAACACGGCACACACGACTGGATCTGGGCAGGAGCAGGATTCACATAAAACTTGAAAACAGAGACAGGAAACAAACCATATGGAAGACAGGTTACAGGAAACAATGCAGACTCCCCAGGGTAGTGGAAGTGTGGAGATTATAAAGACAAATCATAAGTGTTATCAGCTGGGGAAGACAGGTGACAATCAAGGCAGGTGCAACAATCAGAGAAGTGTAGTGCAGGGAAGGGAAAACAGCGACATCGTGTGGCGAAGGGAAAGGCAGCAGCCCAGAGTCATGACACTTATAGCCTGTTTGCCTTAAAGACATGTATAGACATACCCTACAAGGTGTGTCAATGTATTAAGTGAATACCTTTCACATTTTTTATAAAATTAATATAGGTATGCATCTACACAGAAACTGTCCAAAACAAGCCCACCCCTAAGGAAATACTAACAAAAAAAATCAGATCTTGCTTTACTGCACTTGAGAAAACACATTTAAATTATTGAGGTTTAGGATTTCATGCACTATTGATTATTTTACTGAACATTTGTTTCCATGTGTTGAATGTGAGAAGTGAAATATTGCATACAATGTCAATATTTTTCGATATTAACTGTGTAAATATGTTGAATATATTTTATTTCAAACACAATCCTGAGAAAGTGTGGAACAGGCGACAGCGTGTTATCACACATCAGTACATCACACAGGAATTTTACTTCACAGCAGTGGCAAAAATAGCTTGAAATGTGATGAGTTTCTCTCTTTTATTCCCCATCCAGACATCTGTGAATCCACAGGACCGCAATGCCTCCATGTAGACCTCAGGACGCCAGCTCTCCCCGCTTCTCCATTTGGATTTGTCTCCAGTGAGTAGTTTCATATTAGCAGCTTTAATAACACTGTCTAGTCTGAGAGTTGTAACTATAGTTCCACCTGCAGGCATAGAAAATAATAATTTCCAATATTATAAAAGACATACAGTTGGGTCCAGCAATTCAAGACAACATTTTTATTCTCAATTCATTTTGGATTATATGTTTCATGAAGATTTGTATTTGTGGATTTTATGCATCTCATACATAAAATTCCTGGGTTATTTTTTTTTTTTTTATCTCAAATGCTGGGTTGAGCCATTTGGGTCGATTTTTTATGTTATTTTTTCAGTGTTTGGGTAGTTTTTGTGTTACCTAGCTGCTGGGTCAGACATAATAACCCAATTGTCTTATCGCGTGACGGAAAAGCCTGATACTTTGCATAAAATAATGTGTTTTATTAATAAAGATACAGAATACAAATACTTTAGATGTTCAAATATTTCCTCAGAGTGTCAGGCATTCACCACAGCCACCTCCTCAAACCACTCCCCCCAAAGCACCACCCACTCGCTCATCTTCCCCGGAGTTCTGATAACTCACACCTGACTTCAATCACCACTCCCCTATATATACCTGGTTCCCTCAGTTCATGATCTCCAGACTCATGATCTGTGCCAAGGACTTCTATCTCCCTGCCTGCTCTTTTGGACTCTGCTACACATTCATACAAAGGACTGTTCAGATAAGAATACTTTCCATCATTGCATACTGCATTCTGTTTATGAAACTTCTGTCAATAAAATTACCTTTCATTATGCCAACTTAGCTCTGCCTCCAGTTCCATCTGTGTGTGACAGAAGACCAGACCGTCATGGCTAAGAACCAGGAAGAAGCCGCCGCACCCAATCCTATCACCGAACTTGTGAATGCCTTCAAAGCAGCCATTAATCCAACACCCACACCGCCACCTGCCTCAGGATGTCCCATGGCCTTACCAACAACGTTCGCCGGAGAAGCGGCTGAGTGTAGCGGTTTTCTTCAAGTTAAACTCTATATTCGCATGCAACCACAACAGTTCCCATCCGACAACGCCAACCCTGCTGAAAAAAACAGCATATGCTGGTTGGGTAGGTTTTGGTGCTGGGATGCTGGTTTTAGTTGGTTTATGCTGGTCCTTTGCTGGTTAATGCTGGTCCCTTGCTGGTTTATGCTGGTCCTTAGCTGGTTAATGCTGGTCCCTTGCTGGTTTATGCTCGTCCTTAGCTGGTTAATGCTGGTCCTTTGCTGGTTTATGCTTGTCAAGGACCAGCATAAGCCAGCAAAGGACCAGCATAAACCAGCAAATGGCCAGCATAAACCAGCAAAGGACCAGCTTAAACCAGCATTCCAGCACCAAAACCTACCTAACCAGCATATGCTGTTTTTTTCAGCAGGTTGCATTTCTGATTACTCACCGGTAAGGCCCTAAAATGGGAAAAGCTATCTGGAATGCTGATAATCCCATTATCAACTCATTTGAACAGTTCACCAGTCATTTCTCTGAGGTTTTCAGTACCACAACAAGCGTACTAACAATTTCCGATCAGTTGTTTAGTCTACAACAGGACACTTCTTCTGTGAACGAATACATCCCAGGGGAGTATATGGTGTTCCAGGATGTTTAGTAAGCAAGCTGCCACACATCTTCCACCACATCGGCCATGAGACTGTGCCATTGACTTGCTACCTGGGGCTCAATTACCTAAGGGATGTGTGTATCCCCTGTCCAACCCATCTCTCATGTCTGGAAAGCCTTTAAATCACGTGGTATCTCTGTCAATCTCTCATCAGGTTATCACCCACAGACCAATGGCCAGACTGAGAGAAAGATCCAAGAGCTGGGACGTTACCTTTGGTCATACTGTTCAGAGGACCAACACAGCTGGTGCAGGTTCCTCCTGTGGGCCAGGTATGCACGAAACTCTCTCCGCCAAGATACCACCGGCTTAACACCTTTCCAGTGCGTACTCTGTTATCAGCCTCCGCTGTTTCCCTGGATGGAGGAACCCTCCAATGTTCCGGCTGTAGACCTCTGGTTTCGAGAGAGTGTGGGACTCCGCTCACCGTCACCTCCAACGAGCCATCCGCAGGCACAAGAGCTTCGCCGATGCTAGGAGGAGAGCTGCTCCATCAAACCAACCTGGAGATGAGGTATGGCTCTCCACTAGAGACATCCGTCTACAGCTACCCTGCCGCAAGCTGAGTCCCCACTACATCAGTCCATTTAAGATCCTGAGGCAGATCAACGATGTGACATTCCCGCTTCAGCTCCCACCCAGGTACCGAATCTAAAGAACTGCAGGCCTCTCTCACCTCAGTTAAGGTCAGTGTTCATGACTCCACCATAAGAAAGAGACTGGGCAAAAATGGCCTGCATGGCACAGTTTCAAGACGAAAACCACTGCTGAGCAAAAAGAACATAAAGGCTCGTCTCAAGTTTGCCAGAACACATCTTCATGATCCTCAAGAATTTTGGGAAAATACTCTATGGACTGACGAGAAAAAAGTTGAAATTTTTGGAAGGTGTGTGTCCCATTACATCTGGCATAAAAGTAACACAGCATTTCAGAAAAAGAACATCAAACCAACAGTAAAACATGGTGGTGGTAGTGTGATGGTCTGGGGCTGTTTTGCTGCTTCTGGACCTGGAAGACTTGCTGTGATAAATGGAACCATGAATTCTGCTGTCTACCAAAAAATCCTGAAGGACAATATCCGGCCATCTGTTGGTGACTTCAAGCTGAAGCGAACTTGGGTTCTGCAGCAGGACAATGATCCAAAACACACCAGCAAATCCACCTCTGAATGGCTGAAGAAAAATAAAATTAAGACATTGGAGTGGCCTAGGCAAAGTCCTGACTTGAATCCTATTGAGATGCTGTGAGACAGCCTGTGGCATGACCTTAAAAAGGCAGTTCATGCTTGAAAACCCTCCAATGTGGCTGAATTACAACAATTCTGCCAAGATGAGTGGGACAAAATTCCTGCACAGCGCTGTAACAGACTCTTTGCAAGTTATCACAAATGCTTGATTGCTGCTAAGGGTGGCCCAACCAGTTATTAAGTTTAGTCAAACACTTTTTCACACAGGGCCAGGGTTTGGATTTTGTTTTCCCTTAAAAAACTTAATTCAAAAACTGCATGTTGTATTTGCTTGTGTTATCTATGATTAATATTTAAATTTGTCTGATGATCTGAAACATTAAAGTGTGACAAACATGCAATTAAAAAAAAAAAATCAGGAAGGGGGCCAACACTTTTTCACACCACTGTATTACTTTTTTCCCACATTCTTACTCAGTGGCGGACTGGCCGTCTGGACGTTCTGGAGAATACCAGAACGGCCGCTGCAGCAGGACGGCCGTGGGCCTCTGTGCAGCAGTCACAGTTTTTTTTTTCTTCTTTTTTTTTTCTTGCTTATAATTTACTGTTGTTCCATGTCAAGACCGATAGGTGGCAACAATGCGCCTACAAGCCCTGCAAGCTCACTCGTCAATGCTTGCCACTCAACCGTTTACAAGTGCAGATGGGAGAAAGAACATGGATACTGCAGGTGTTGGTAATACGAAAAAAAGGAAAGAAAAGGGTGGGGCTGAGAAGGTGAGGGGAAAAAAAGCACGATATAAACACGCCGCAGCATTAACATGAAGGCAGAAGAAATATTTAATAAGTAATTAAACCGTCTTTGTGCACACTGCAAAAACTCCATCTAAAAAAATCTTGTTTCCAGCTAAATTTTTTAACCTTGTTACTTATATACTAAGCAAGAGTGGAAGGTGTTAGATTATTAATCTTATATTGAGTATATATGCCTTATTATTTAGAATTCTTACCAAGTGTGATTTGTACGGAGCCCCTTACGTCACCTGTAGAAGAAAAATAATTAATCCGTGGGGACGGTTTTGCAATTCGTTTTCTCAGTTTATAAACCGTACTCACGAATTCTTAAACTGTTCCCTCGGTTTAACAAGTCGTGCTCACGGATTAACAAACCGTACCCACGAATTTCCAATCCGTGCGCTCAGATTTTGTAAACCGTACCCTCGGATTTTGAATCCGTACCCACAAATTCATAATCCGTGCGCACGCTTTCGCAATCCGTTCCCACAGTTTGTAAACTGCTCTCACGGATTTGTGGCCCCGCCCCCAAATTCAAACAGGACACCTGTTTAAGTGCTGGATGCATTGTTTTGCATTTATTAAACTTTATTTCTCAGTAGGCTATGAGACTATGCAACACTGACAAAACAGAGTTTTTAGCTTTATTTTATATTAATCACCAATAGATTAGCTGCCAAAACATCATGTGTTTTAACCTATTGGTTATTAATGTAAAATAAACGATAAAAAGAAGCCTGTTTTGTAAGTGCGGTCATGGTACCAAAATAAAATAATAAGTGAAGAGCGCTGTTCAAACGGCTTTGTTTTATATAATAATATTTTTCAAAATATAAAATTACCTGAATTTAAAAAAAAAAACGAGTTTTGGAGAGGAGAAGGTAAAAAGCAATACAAAACAAATAATGTACAGGTTATGTTGCCATTCCTTTGCTCTCAAACTAAATGCAATGTAATAATCGGCCTTATTTAATAATAACATTAATAGTGCAGCATGCATCTAACTCTGGGTGAAAAGCTTATCATAATCACAAATCCGTGAGAGCAGTTTACAAACTGTGGGAACGGATTGCGAAAGCGTGCGCACAGATTATGAATTTGTGGGTACGGATTCAAAATCCGAGGGTACGGTTTACAAAATCTGAGCGCACGGATTGGAAATTCGTGGGCACGGTTTGTTAATCCGTGAGCACGACTTGTTAAACCGAGGGAACAGTTTAAGAATTTGTGAGTACGGTTTATAAACTGAGGGAACGAATTGCAAAACCGTCCCCACGGATTAATTATTTTTCTTCTACAGGTGACGTAAGGGGCTCCGTAGATTTGTCTTGTTTCATTGGCAGATTATTTCACTTAATTTAAGAAGTTTTTGACTAAAATCAATTTGAAAGCTTCTTAAATGAAGTGAAATAATCTGCCAATGTAATAAGACAAATCACACTTGCTAAAAATTCTCAAAATAAGACAAATATACTCAAAATAAGATTAATAATATAACATCTTCTGAGGGGTGTTCCATAAAACAAGTTTACCAAATAAGCCAGGTTTATTTTAGTTAGTCTGACTTATTGTCACTTGATTTGGCTCAAAATAAGTCAGACTAACTGAAATAAGCCTGACTTATTTGTAAACTTGTTTATGGAACACCCCCCTGCTCTTGCTTAGTATATAAGTCTCAAAACAAGATACTTTTTAGCTGGAAACAAGATTGTTTGACTTGGTTAGATGAACAGTTTTTGCAGTGCCGTATTTTTTTGCACAAATTAATTAAGAGATTAGTAAGTAATAAATATAGTTTAAGATTGCATGGAATAGATGACGCAATACATAAACCCCGTTTTTTTTCACCTGCATATTTTTCAGCAGAGAGACATTAAAAGAGTGCTGTTTATTTCTGTGAGCATTCTACACTATGCTTTTAACACATCTTTTAGTCAACATCAGAGATAATGCTATAATTTGGAAGGTAAATCATCATGGGTTAAGATTTAAGTATTTTGAGACCCGTGTCTGTTGCTGATTAGCTTTCACACACATCTGTTGTTGTGGGCTGAGCCGAGTCAAAGTCCAGGGCTGTTTTTTAGTCCCAGTCAGCCACACTGTTCTTACTGCATTGTTTATTCTGCTCTTTTTACATTCTTATTATTATTATGTATGGTTAAAATATGAGGATTTCTATTTTTCTTCAGTCATGGTGTCCATTGTAGTGGACAAAAATCTAATAAAAAATGAGTTGACACAAATCTTTTTTTTTTAGACTTATTTATGTGTTGGAGAAGAGCAAATATCAAGAGGATACTTTTTTTTTTTTTGTTTAGTGAAAGTAATTCAGGTCTGAAGGGGTTAAAGCAGTTTAACATAAGGCAAAACGGGAACATCAATGAAGGAGTATGAATACTTTTGCAAGGCACTGTAGCTCAGGTTGCTAGGGGCGCCAAATTACAACATAAGTATTGCGTAAGAAGCGCCTCAACCAGTGTTGCCAGATTGGGCTTCTTTTGATCGGCTTGGACCGGAGAATAACGCCTTGGGCGGGTAGACAAAATTTGGGCTGCTTTAAAAAAATAAAAGCCGCCCAATCAGCTGCTTTTTTCTTCGCTCTTATCATTGTTATTTTAATACCTTCGAGCTCAAAGTATCACAGTAATATAATGTGTAGTGCAGTCATCAACTCATTTTTGCTTAACGCAACCCTTACTGATTTACGTCTTTAACGTTAGTGAGATGTGATGACTTCTGAGTTGTGAATATGCAGCTTATTCATTTATTCATTTTAAGTAATTGCGATGGCAAAGTGGCCTAAATATAAGTTACACGATAAAAAGTCTAAGTGGATTACATGTGGTGAGAGATGAATAGAAGACTTCTAAATATAATTGTAACTGAAATAAGAAAACGTGGTGTGTGCATGAACACTGGCCTCAACAGATAATTGCTGACAGAAATACCTTTAATAATTCGCCACCTGAATTCGCACGCTTCATTAATGACATAACTGATAATTAATGCATAAGCATAACAATAAACACATCTAAAAGTAGAATACTTAAAAATCTTCTTTTTTTGAATCTCAGAGCTGTACTTGTTAATTTGCTTTGTTGTTCATTTTGCTCATTTTGCGATTTAAAAACTTTATTTCTGACACATTAAATCTGTCTGGGCTTTCAGGAAATACCAGATTGGCTACCTGAAACAAACACAGGAGCGATCTGTCTTCCCTACAGTGCTTGTGCGATTGTGTGCACACAGTCTGTGGCAGATCCGCTCTCTTTCGTTTTCATTTCCCGGAAGGATTCTTAATATTGCAGCGATTCGCATTAGAAAAGGCAAACTCTTCCGTGCGAGACTACGACTTTACGCGACATTATATGCTGTGTTTGGTGTATACATCGACCAGCTATTGATACAGTAATCCGGTATTAATATTGTATCGAATATTTATGAGTTTGTGAAGTCTTGAAGGTTACAGAACATGAGTGACGCCTCCTCACCGCCACCTTTGATAAAGGTAAGATCTGTAGACACACAGCACTCACTCACAACCAAATAACAGTGAAGTAGCTACAAGGAATGACTATGAATTAGTAGTCATTGCTTTTATTAGTGCCACAAAAAGAAGGAAAATACTTCAATCATGTGAAAATCACATCACAATGCTCACTTAAGTAAATATTATATTCAGCTAGCATTCTTTTTTGTTGTTTTGTAAGCCTTCTCAAATGCCATAATTAAAAAGTCAAATATTAATGTAGATTTTAAATGCAAATACGCTGCATTTAAAAATTGAAGCGACAGTGCAAAACTGAAAATAAAAACTGTTGTGCGTCTCAAATTTACTTTCACTTTTGCTGTGTGTATTGAGATCTCAGTGTGTTTTCATAAAGCAAGAGTTGGTTGTCTAGTTTCTGTACTTTCTGACTCATTCAAATAAACACTTTATTATATCATCGAAAACATGGATTCTGAAAGTAAAGGATTTCATTGTCTTTCATTTTCTGCTTTCCCTTCTAAGCTTCAGCAGAGTTGCAATGGGAGCGGACCCACTGCTTGCTCTCCGGTTCTGCATGAGCCTCAAAATGAACCTCCCTCCGTGTACGACACAGTGCCTGATGAACTTTGCAAGCTACCAGGAAGACTACGTAGGTTCCCACGTTTAAACCTTCTGTAATAGTTGCATATGAGTCTCTCAGTTGTTCTCAGTGTGAAAAGATGGATCTCAAAATCATACAGTCATTGTTGGAAAGAGTTCAAATACACAAAAATGCTGAAAAAACAAAGAATTTGTGGGACCTGAAGATTTTTCTAAAGAACAGCTTTAGAAAAAGCAGTTTAACTGTTCAGGACAAACTCATGAACAACTATCACTAAACAAAAACAGTTGTAGATCATTCAGGTAACAACACAACTTTTAAAGGCGGACATTTTTTATTTTCTCTTGTGGACTATATGTAAATGTCTTATTCAGGTCAGTACTAAATAAAAAAAAAAACATGAATTTTGTACGATCATTTTATTTTAGTAAAATAATTAACATTTTGCAGATTCTGCAAGGTGTACGTAAACTTTTGATCTCAGCTTTACATATATATATGCATATATAGGCTAAGTCTATATTATAGTCCAAAGCCATACAAAGTTTTGTAAGAGGAATAGACAGAAAATATTCAGTCTTAACAAAGGGATTATCTTCACCAAATTATGATCTAAATTTTGGTTTTCCTCACAGAAGCTATTGCAGGGCTAAGTCATCGATTATAGTTAGTCATGTGGACAACATTTATGGTGCTTATATGGTGTTTTTTTTATGGACATCTTTTATAGACAATTAGAGCCAATAGGCACTGTCTGCTTTCATTGCAGCCTGGACATTCTGCACAATTTGTTTCTCAAAAAATTATGAAAAGAGATATGAAATGACATGAGGGTGGGTCATTAAATGTTTAGTTCACTTCCAGAACATTTCTTGATAATTAACCCACCCCCATTTAATCATAGATGTATGTCTTTCTTTCATCAGTTGAAAAGAAATGTAGGTTTTCTCCATATAGTGGACTTTAATGGGTTGAACTTGCAGTTTCAATGCAGCTTCAAAAGGCTCTACGTGATCCTAGCCGAGGAATAAGGTCTTGTCTAGCAAAACGATCAGTCATTTTCTTGAAACAATAAAAATTGATATACTTTTGATTAGGGCTGTCGCGATAACCGCAATATCGCAATACCGCGCTATTGACGTGCATAACCGCAGAGGAATGCAACAACCGCAGCAACCGCGATATTTGCCTGTTTTCTTTTTTCCTAAGGATTTGCCTTTCTCACTTAATGCCTGTGTGCTGAATATTAAATTAGTAATAAGTTAGTAATGATAACATAATGTGTTTATTATGAGGCTCAGTAGATGTGCACTTAACAAGCCTAAACAGACAGCGAATGAGAGAGAGATCGACTGAGCTTGTGCGATTACCTGCGTCTGTCTTTCAGATCGAGTCGGGTATGTATGTGAAACTAGCTTGTCATGACCAAGGAAAGTGAAATCTGTCTTAACATCGATGCTCTGCTGGTCAGCTGAGCCTTTAAAAGTGGCGATTAAAGTTAAAATGATTTCAACATCGTTTTTCATTACGTCTCTCTTTGAATAAATAAGCGTTTTTGAACGTGCAGTTGAATGAACGGTTTAAAGACTTACTCAAAGATAGTCTCTTGCCTCCATCTTGTGGTGTAACAATGAAACTGCAGTGACTGACAGCTCGCCTAAAACACGCAGGTGAAATACTGACAGAAAGTCTCTTGTCCAGTCAGACTCGATCGGGTGCGCGCTAACTGTTATATACGAAGATTTCAGATGCAAAGCCTCTAAGTATGTCTGACATTTTTCTTCAAAATTTGCATTTCTTTCTGGCTAGGTTTCTATGTAAGTACTGTTTACTTCACTTCATGTATCAACGCGATTTGGTTTCGGTTTATTGATTTCTGAATACGACCTTACACCTTACATTGTAACAGCCTACACACAATTTTATATATATACATATATATATATGGCGGTAATACCGCATACCGCGCTACTGAGCCACTCAAAATTACCGCAAGGGAAATTCCTTAACCGCGACAGCCCTACTTTTGATTTTGAAATTGGAGGAGAAAATAAGATGGAGTTTTTCCACTGTACCCTACCTTTTTGAACCAAACTAACCACGTGTGACCTTTCCAACATGATTATGCAATGTGTGAAGACGCTCATGCACATTTGCAGAGCTAGTGCAAGATGAGCAGTTGTTAAAAAAGTGTATAAATAGTTTTTTTTTTTTTTTTTTTTTTTTTTAAAGAAAATGACCAATCCTTTCGCTAGATAAGACCCTTATTTCTTGGCTGGGATCATGTAGAGCCCTTAGAAGCTGAATTGAAACTGCAATTTGGACGTTCAACCCATTGTCCACCACTGACATCCAATATATGGAGAAAAATCTGAGAATGTTTTCTGTGACTGAAGAAATCAGTTGGGGTGATTAAATTATCTGGAAATTTTTATTCTGGAAGTGAATTTCTCTTATAACTAACCCTTTATTTTATGGTTGCAATGTACAGGCATCAATCCTTCCTTGTGGAATAAGGAGGATGTGAATCTCTGGCTGCGCTGGGCTCAGAGGGAATATTCTCTGCGACGTGCGGACCACCAAAAATTTGAGATGAACGGAAAGGCTCTTTGTCTTCTCACCAAAGAGGACTTCCGTCTCCGCTGTCCCAGCTCTGGTGTGTGATATTAAAACTATTAGTTATAGTTGTTAGTTTTGTCCAGACATGTCATACCAATTGCTCTGTGGATGGTAACTGCTGTGAACAGGTGACGTTCTGTATGAACTCCTTCAACATGTGAAGCAGCAGAGGAGATGTACCATCTTCAGTCCACTGTCCAGCTCCAACACACAGTCACAACAGATGCTCGACTCGCATAGGAAGACAGGTGATCTATCTATCTATCTATCTATCTATCTATCTATCTATCTATCTATCTATCTATCTATCTATCTATCTATCGTCTATCTATCTATCTATCTATCTATCTATCTATCTATCTATCTATCTATCTATCTATCTATCTATCTATCGTCTGTCTGTCTGTCTATCTATCTATCTATCTATCTATCTATCTATCTATCTATCTATCTATCTATCTATCTATCTATCGTCTGTCTATCTATCTATCTATCTATCTATCTATCTATCTATCTATCTATCTATCTATCTATCTATCTATCTAGCTATCGTCTGTCTATCTATCTGTCTATCTATCTATCTATCTATCTATCTATCTATCTATCTATCTATCTATCTATCTATCTATCTATCTATCTATCTATCTATCTATCGTCTGTCTATCTATCTATCTATCTATCTATCTATCTATCTATCTATCTATCTATCTATCTATCTATCTATCTATCTATCTATCGTCTGTCTATCTATCTATCTATCTGTCTATCTATCTATCTATCTATCGTCTGTCTATCTATCTATCTATCTATCTATCTATCTATCTATCTATCATTGTCTGTCTGTCTGTCTGTCTGTCTGTCTGTCTGTCTGTCTGTCTATCTATCTATCTATCTATCTATCTATCTATCGTCTGTCTATCTATCTATCTATCTATCTATCTATCTATCTATCTATCTATCTATCTATCTATCTATCTATCTATCTATCTATCTATCGTCTGTCTATCTATCTATCTATCTGTCTATCTATCTATCTATCTATCTATCTATCTATCGTCTGTCTGTCTGTCTATCTATCTATCTATCTATCTATCTATCTATCTATCTATCTATCTATCTATCATTTTCTGTCTGTCTGTCTGTCTGTCAGTCTGTCTGTCTGTCTGTCTGTCTGTCTGTCTGTCTGTCTGTCTATCATCGTCCGTCTGTCTGTCTGTCTGTCTGTCTGTCTGTCTATCTATCATCACCTGTCTGTCTGTCTGTCTGTCTGTCTGTCTGTCTGTCTGTCTGTCTGTCATCGTCTGTCTGTCATCGTCTGTCTGTCTGTCTGTCTGTCTGTCTGTCTGTCTGTCTGTCTGTCTGTCTGTCTGTCTGTCATCTGTCTGTCTGTCATTTGTCTGTCTGTCTGTCTGTCTGTCTGTCTATCTATCATCGTCTGTCTGTCTGTCTGTCTGTCTGTCTGTCTGTCTGTCAGTCATCTGTCTGTCTGTCTGTCTGTCTGTCAGTCATCTGTCTGTCTGTCATTTGTCTGTCTGTCTTTCTGTCTGTCTGTCATCTGTCTGTCTGTCTGTCTGTCAGTCATCTGTCTGTCTGTCATTTGTCTGTCTGTCTTTCTGTCTGTCTGACATCTGTCTGTCTGTCTGTCTGTCTGTCTGTCTGTCTGTCTGTCTGTCTGTCTGTCTGTCTGTCATCTATCTGTCTGTCTGTCTGTCATCTGTCTGTCTGTCTGTCATCTGTATGTCTGTCTGTCTGTCATCTGTCTGTCTGTCTGTCTGTCTGTCATCTATCTGTCTGTCTGTCGTCTGTCTGTCATCTGTCTGTCTGTCTGTCTGTCATGCATGTATTATTTGATGACTTGCATATTTTTATACAATCATTTGTTTGATTATTTAGGTTTTATTTACAAAATTCAGATAATTTTGGAGCAACTGTAGGTAACAAACTGAAAGGTCTCTTCCTTATTCAGGCTGTTTTTGCGTAATCTTCTGTTGTGGGCATTTTGATAAATGTCTGACTTCCTATTTGAACAAGATCCAGAGAATAAACGAAAATGACTTATCGAGGCTTGTAGCAAACACACCGTTGTTTTTGTTCCAATGTGCTTGTAAAGGGAAACATTTGGCATTTTATACTATATAGCAAGTCCATTGTTATTGATTCTGACTGGAAACACACTAATTGGTTAAACATGGGGTTGAAAAACAGCATTTATTTATGCCGAAGGGAATTTCCTGGTTGCATCGCAACTACAGCTGTTGCCAATAGGTGTGGCTAAATCAGACTTAGCTCCATTCAAACAATATTACACAATACGTTTCTTTCATATTTGCCCTTTTCCAGACTTCATGTTATGTTATGAATAAAATATTGAATTGTTTTGCAGTTACAACTGTAAATAGCATTTGATAATTGGTCTTGCAGGTCCTTATGTTCCCTCTAACAGAAGTGTTCCTGTTTGTTCAGTGAATCCAAACTCCTGGGTGTTAACAGCTGGAAGCAGTACAGATCACAGCCAGGAGAGGAAACCTTTGGCTGCTGATCCAGAGCATTCACATGGCATGCACAGAGGTCAGAACTTAACCCTTTATAGGGCACTCATTGAAATACTTGGAAATTCAAAAATTCAACCCCAGAGTGTTGTTGGAGGTTATTACAAGACTTTTGAACTTTTGTGACTTAAAAAAATATATGTTTTTATGATGAAAATTAGGTTAAATGAAGTGACCATATATGGTTCCTTGCCGGTCTATGGTAATCCCCCCCCCACCCCCCAAAAAAGAAGTTTATACATTTTAAATATATGGCATAAATAAATATATAAAACATGTATAATATTCATAGAATATTTATTTAGGAACAATTTACACATAAAAAAATAATATATATATATATATATACAGTATATATATATATATATATATATATATATATATATATATATATATATATACACACACACACACACACACACACACACAAAAACTTAACAGAATATTTGTTTAGGAAATTAAAAATCTGGCTGTCTTCCTTGTCAGAACCCTCGATGAGGTCAGCTGGCACAACAAAACCGACCTCTATCCATAGAATTGTTGAGTAAACAGCTGCAAAAGAAAACAAAAGGTTTCTGAGTCAGTATCAAGCCCGTGTTGATTTGTTTGTGAAAGAAAAGTGCAGATCTACTGAAAACATATAATTTTCATATAAATTGTAAATATATAATAAGAAGTGGAAAAAAATAGCAAAAAGTACTGGTGGAACCACTTATTTTAGCAGAAATAATAAACACCAATCTATAGGTACTAAAACTGACCAAAATTACACATTTATCTCTGGTTATTTCTTGATCATTTCAATAAATGGTTTAAGTTTGACACTGGATTACTGTATAATGTTATACAAGCCTGTGCAATATTCAGTGGACTAAAAACAGGCATAAAAACAGGCATACTATCACTTGCTTTACTATTACCTGAACAGGGCGTATGTCTAAAAATGGACATACTGTTGTCTTACCTGAATGGGGCGTATGATCAACTATGATCACACCATTTTTATACCACATCGTTCACTAATTTCTAGAAATCCTACGTAAACAACGTTTATATCAGCATATAACACAACTATTCAACCATATAATGTGTGAGTTTCATTGACTTACCATTGTGCATTTCGATGCTTTTTCTGTTTTTGTGGGAGTAGGTAGGAGCGTAAATCAGCATTCTCTCATTCCGGAAGCACGCTGAATTTTGAAATGCCCCGGGCAACTTCCGATTGGTCAGATGCCATGGTGTCGCTATCCGTGACGTAGACTAACATCCGTTGATTGGCTGGGACAAATCCATGTGCTTACAAGATCTCATGCAAAGCACGCAAACGCCATTGAAAATGTTCGATTAAGTGATCAAATATGGTTCTTCGCCCTATAAAGGGTTAAGCTATCTTTGTTGACCCCAAAACATAATGAATTCAAAAGCCTTCAAAAACTTGATGAAAATGTAATAACTTTCAAGTAGTACAAGACATGAATGAGATTGTCTTTCATCAGAACAGATTTGGAGCAATTTAGCACTCAATTACTTGCTCACAAATGGATCCTCTGCAGTGAATGGGTGCCATCAGAATGAGCTGATAAAAAAAAACATCACAATAATTCACAAGTAATCTACACGTCTCCATTCCATTAATTAACATCTTATGAAGCAAAAAGTTGTGTTTGTAAGAAACAAATCCATGAACATGTTTTAACTTCAGACTGTAGCTTTAGGTTAAGACGTTTTTAACCTAAAATTGCCACTTGCTAAAATATGAGTCCTCTATTCATAATATTGCATAGTACTCTCTTAAAAATAAAGGTGCTTCACGATGCCATAGAAGAACCTTTTTGTCTAAATGGTTCCATAAAGAACCTTTAACATCTGAAGAACCTTTCGGTTTCACAAAAGGTTCTTTGAGGCAAAAGAAGGTTCTTTAGATTATAAAAAGGTAAGAAAGATGGTTCTTTAAATAACCTTTGACTGAATGGTTCTCGGTGGAACCAAAAACGATTCTTCTATGGCATCGCTGTGAAGAACCTTTTAAAGCAACTTTATATTTAAGAGTGTATGTCTGAATTGGGAGAGAAATCGGCACAGAACAAGCATAAAATAATTCTGAACAAATATGTCTGATTTCAATTTCAGACGACAGGGAATTTTCACGGCACCCATTCACTACAGTAGATCTACAGTATTGGTGAGCAAGTGATGTAAAGCTACATTTCTCCATATCTGCTGATAATATATGAATATGTAGATTGTAGATGCATTTGTAAGGCTTTTGTGGTTCATCTTTGAAAGTCGCCACCTGGATTTAACTAAGCAAATAGGCAGTTGGTCAGGTTTAGGTTCAGCAACAGTATGTGCTCAAAGAATGAAGTCAGCTGACTACCTGAATATACTGAATGACCAGGTTATCCCATCAATGGATTTTTCTTCCCTGATGGCACGGGCATATTCCAAGATGACAATGCCAGGATTCATCAGGCTCAAATTGTGAAAAAGTGGTTCAGGGAGCATGAGACATAATTTTCACACATGGTTTGGCCACAGAATCTTTGGGATGTGCTGGAGAAGGCTCAGACTACCATCATCAATGCAAGATCTTGGTGAAAAATTAATGCAACACTCGATGGAAATAAATCTTGTGACATTGCAGAAGCTTATCGAAACAATGCCACAGCGAATGCATGCCGTAATCAAAGCTAAAGGCGGTCCAACGAAATGTGTATGACCTTTTTTTGGTGGCAACTTTTTTTTGGCCTGGCAGTGTAATAAGAAAGGCCTATTTTGTTTAGAATAAAAATCAAAAATCTTTTATTTTCAAACCCAGCACATGAAATGTAGAAGATTTTGTAGTTATGAATTAAGAATTTGATCCCATCATTTATTAATTAATTCCCTGGTTTTAGTTAAACTATGGGTTTTAGCTTAACTTAATCACTTAAGTGATTTTCTCTAACCATATTAAACGCATGCATCATCTTTCATTTCAAATTCTTACTAATACTTTATTAATAATTTTACTTAATTTAATAAGACACTATAGGGTTTTGCCAGTCAAATGAAATCGGTATTAAAGGAGTAGTTCATTTTTCAGAACAACAATTTACAGATAATGTACTCATCTTCTTGTCATCCAAGATGTTTGTGTCTTTCTTTCTTCAGTTGTAAGGAAATTGTGTTTTGGAGGAAAACATTTCAGGATTTTTCTCCATATAATAGACTTCTATGGTGCCCCTGAGTTTGAACTTCCAAAATGCAGCTTCAAATGGCTCTAAAATTTCACAGCTGAGGAAAGAAGGGTCTAGCAAAATAATCGGTTGTTTTTAAAAAATAAATACATTTATATAATTTTTAACCTTAAATGGTCACCTTTTCTAGCTCTGTGTGTACTCTAGGTAGAGATTAAAAAGTATATAAATTGTAAATGTTTTTAGAAAATAACCGATCGTTTCGCTAGATAAGACCATTCTTCCTCGGCTGGGATCATTTAGAGCCATTTGAAGCTTTTAAACTGCATTTTGGAAGTTCAAACACAGGAGCACCATAGAAGTCCATTATATGGACAGAAATACTGAAATGTTTTCCTCAAAAAACATAATTTCTTTATGACTGAAGAGAGAAGGCATGAACATCTTGGATGTTCAAGGGGGTGAGTACATTATCTGTAAATTTTTGTTCTGAAAGTGAACTACTCCTTAAACAAAAACAATCTTTCAACTGCAGAAGAAACAGAAGCAGCTGAAGTGCCATTTAGATGCATTTGTTTATTGAAGCTAAAATGTAGCATGCAAGCATTTACATTAAAAAACTGCAACAGTATGTTTTGAGCTTGGTGTTTAAAATCAGTTTTGATATAAAAACATGACATTTTGGAAAAAATGCAAAGATAAGCAACTTTTAAATATAAAAGTAAACTGCCAATAGGTGGCAGCAAGTGACTGTCTTAATGAATGAGTCATTGAGTCATGCCTTCAAACTATTCATTTAGACAGCTGATCCATTCAAGAATGAAGCAAGCGCCTGTCTTTATGAATAAACCACTAAATCATTGGCTCAAATGATTCATTCAGAAACACAGAATCATTCAATAATGACACACCACTGTGGTGTTGCTCAGAGATGTGTTATTTTTCTGCTGTGATATTTGTTTTGAACACTTTTCGTTAAACAAATCAAGCAAAATCAGTCAACACTGACAATATTGTTCTAAAATGATTGGGTCCCGGCTCTGTGACTGATACAGGAGTTTGTTTAGCATTAAAGTAAAATTTTCACTTCAGCCCTTGAGATTTAACAGCTCTCCTTCTATTCATATTTTTGCAGAGCTTTCACGTCATTCTCCCGAGGAAAAAAATCAACAGACATCTCCAGACAAACCCAGACAACCTGCAAATGTTTACACCACAGATGAGCCTCTTAATCTGTCCAATAAATCCGCAAGACCTACAAACAGCACACAAACCTCTGAGGCCAATGGAAAGATTGCAGGTGCTCATGCAAGTTGTTTCAGACACTATAAACTGGCATTGATCTAAAATATGATATCAGTCATTGTTCAAATTTGCTTTATTTACTTTATGCCATTTTATCTTTTCATTAGACTGCAAACTTTTATGGGACTATGTGTATCAGCTGCTGTCGGACAGCAGGTATGAGGCCTTCATACGTTGGGAGGATCCGGATACCATGATCTTCAGAGTGGTGGATCCTAATGGACTGGCTCGACTCTGGGGCAACCACAAGGTACAGCAACAGACAAGACCAGCTCACTTCTTAATTACTTTAAAGGGATAGCTCACCCAAAAATGAAAATTCTGTCAATAATTACTTACACTCATGTCTTTCCAAACCTGAAATACCTTTGTTTATCTTTGGAACACAAATTAAGATATTTTGGATGAAATCCCAGAGCTTTCTGACCCTACATAGACAGCAATGCGACTGACACATTCAAGGTCCAGAAAGGTAGAAAGAACATTGTTAAAATATCTTCTGACGCAGAAACTGGCGTTCTGAAAATATTTTGCGCACAAAAAGTATTCTTGTAGCTTCATAACATTACGGTTGAACCACTGATGTCACATGGACTATTTTAAAGGGGTCCTCTTATGCTCTTTTACAAAGTCTTTATTTAGTTTAAGAGGTGCAGGGGTAGAACATGCTCTCATGTTTGGTGGTTCAAAAAACATATTATTTTTCACATAATTTACATTATTACAATAGCTTTCTCCCCAGGCTGGCACAAATGGCTAGATTAGTTCTGGGTTTGATGAAGGTCTGCCGTCCAAAAAATTAAATGTGTTGTGATTGGTTAGCAGTCCCACTGCGGTGCAATTGGCGAACAGTTTAGACGGCGTTTCAGTCCTGCTACACCCCTTCCCAAAGCAGCAAGTTCCATGTACAACGGGCAAGCTAAAGGAGGTGTTTACTGACCCCTTCGGAGCCATGTGAGGCACTTTTTTATTATGGATCGACTTGTTTTGGACTGATGGAGAGAAACACTTTTCTGTGCCGTTCACATAAAATGGAACTGCCTGACAAAGTGAAGTAGACCAAAAGATCCTCAAAAGCTACACATCATGTTGAGATCCAAAGAAATTCAGGAACAAATGAGAAAGAATATAATTGAGATCTATCAGTCTGGAAAAGGTTATTAAGCCATTTCAAAAGCTTTGGGACTCCAGCGAACCACAGTGAGAGCCATTTTCCACAAATGGCGAAAACATGGAACAGTGGTGAACCTTCCCAGGAGTGGCCAGCTGACCAAAATTACCCCAAGAGCACAGCGATGAATCAAATAAAGGTCACAAAAGACCCCACAACAACATCTAAAGAACTGCAGGCCTCTCTTGCCTCAGTTAAAGTCAGTGTTCCTGACTCCACCATAAGAAAGAGACTGGGCAAAAATGGCCTGCATGGCAGAGCTCCAAGACGAAAACCGCTGCTGAGCAAAAAGAACATAAAGGCTCATCTCAGTTTTGTGAGAACACATCTTAATGTTCCCCAAGACTTTTGGGAAAATACTCTGTGGACTGACGAGACAAAAGTTAAACTTTTTTTTTTTTTGCTGCTTCTGGACCTGGAAGACTTGCTGTGATAAATGGAACCATGAATTCTGCTGTCGACCAAAAAATCCTGAAGGACAATGTCCGGCCATCTGTTGGTGACCTCAAGCTGAAGCGAACTTGGGTTCTGCAGCAGGACAATATTCCAAAACACAGCAGCAAATCCACCTCTGAATGGCTGAAGAAAATCTAAATGAAGACTTTGGAGTGGCCTAGTCAAAGTCCTGACCTGAATCCTATTGAGATGCTGTGGCATGACCTTAAAAAGGCAGTTCATGTTTGAAAACCCTCCAATGTGGCTCAATTACAACAATTCTGCCAAGATGAGTGGGCCAAAATTCCTGCACAGCGCTGTAACAGACTCATTGCAAGTTATCGCAAACGCTTGATTGCAGTTGTTGCTGCTAAGGGTGGCCCAACCAGCTATTACGTTTAAGGGGCAAACACTTTTTCACACAGGGCCATGTGGGTTTGGCTTTTGTTTTTCCTTCATAATAAAATACTTCAACCAAAAACTGCATGTTGTGTTTACTTGTGTTATCTTTGATTAATATTTAAACTTTTTTGATGATCTGAAACATTAAAGTGTGACAAACGTGCAAAAAAAAAAAAAATAAATAAAATCAGGAAGGGGCCAACACTTTTTTACACCACTGTACATCTAGAATGTTTTTTTATGCCCAAACATACACACCACACACTGACTATAATTCAAAAAGTGAAAAAGCATAATAAGACCCCATTAATAATGTCCTTACTACCTTTCTGGGCCTTGAACGTATCTGATGCGTCGCTGTCTATGCACGGTCAGAAAGCTCTCGGATGTCATCAAAAATATCTTAATTTGTCTTCTTAAGATGAATAAAGGTCTTCCGAGTTTGGAACTACATGAGGGTGAGTAATTAACGAAGTGTGATCAATAATATTTGGCTCTGTTTGTTTATTATTGCAGAACAGGGCCAACATGACATATGAGAAAATGTCCAGAGCATTACGTCATTACTACAAGCTCAACATTATCAAGAAAGAGACAGGCCAGAGGCTGCTCTTCCGGTAAGTGGAGGCACACAAATGCATTTTTTGTACTCAAACGTAGTAGATATGGGTTTTTCAGTATTAATTAATGGTGATGCTGATATAATTTAATATAACTCCATTTAACAATGGTAAATGAGATGTACTCTTTGTTAAAAAAAAACCGCACTTAATTATGACGATTTTAAAAAGTGCAGTTTTAATAATGTCGAACGCTTTAAAGTACATTTTAAATTATTATTTGTATTTAGCTTTAAACAAGTGTACTTATTTTGATGTGTTGACTAACATCCTAAAGCACTTGTAAGATACTTGATTAGAATTTTAACTGTATTTTTTTATACTACTTTATATAGTAATATTTATTTTTAGATAATTATGACATAACATGTAAATATCTACTTTAGTCCATTAAATTATTAGTTCACATCCAGAATTAAAAATCCCTGATAATTTACTCACCTCCGTGTCATCCAAGATGTTTTGTCTTTCTTTCTTCAGTCGAAAATAATTGAAGGTTTTTGAGGAAAACATTGCAGGATTTTTCTCCATATAGTGGACTTCAATGGGGATCAGTGGGTTGAAGTAGTGTTGCTTTCGTCAACAAAAATTATGACTAATATCGTCATCAACGAACCTTTATCACGTGACTAAAATGAGACGAAACGAAAAGTAAATGCTGGTCATGTGTCGATTATTATAATTAAATGTAGCAATATCGTTAACCAGTAAAAACGAGACTAAATGTGATTTATAAAATAAAATCTATGCTAAAATGTCTCTTTATTTTCATTGACGAAAACGAGATAAAAACGAAATGTTATAATGTTAGATTGATGTCCCTTCTAGCCTAAACCGCAGGCGACGTCTCTTTCTCAAACCCCACTCGCGGCATTATCTAGAAGACGACTACAAACTAAGTTAAGTCTGACACAGATGAAGGGACCAATGGCCAGCCAGCTGGGGTTCATCTTTGGGAAAAAAAGAAGAAACGACACACATTTTATTTGCACATTTTAGTAATGATGGGAAAATAAAGCTTTTCGAAGCACCAAGGCTTTCCCCTCAACTGTATCGTAAAAAGGTTCATTACTCGAAGCTTTTCAACATAACAGCTTTTCATAAGAAATAATACAAAAAAAAGTCATTTTACTTACACAAGGTATAAATGAATTAATCTGTAAATAAACTTATAAAAAAGAGACTAAAATACAATTTTCATTGACTAAAATGTTATCAGGTTTCGTCAACTAAAACTAGACGAAAATAGTCAAGTTCTGACTAAAATAAGACTAAAATGCTCAGACTTTTAGTTGACTGAAACTAGACTAGACTAAAAAAAGAGTATGAACGTGACTAAAAAACTAAAATGACAGCTTCACACAAAGACTAGACTAAAACCAAAATTAAAACCGGCCGCCAAAAACAACACTAGATTGAAGGTCCAAATTGCAGTTTCAGTGCAGCTTTAAAGGGCTGTACATAATCCAGTATAGGAATAAGGGTCTTTCCTAGCAAAACAATTGGTCACTTTCTAAAAAAATTTCAATTGATACTTTTTAACCACAAATGCTCGTCTTGCACTGGCTTCACAACTTCACGCATTTCTGTAAAATGTAGAGCCCTTAGAAGCTGCATTGAAACTACAAAGTGGACGTTTGACCAAAGTCCTTTTAAGACAAGTCATGTCACTCGGCGGCCATCTTTAAAACGCCTCTCGAGCATCCAAGTGCAGCTCCTATCTCTTTGAATGGGGAAACATCAAATTCTCCAAAACTGTTCGCCAAACTTACGATTAAATTTCATATTTGAAATCTCCAAAGAAATCCAACAAGAACTGCCTCATAAATATAGTTCCTTGTGCTTGAATAGCGTTAAAAAAAGCTTATTTTTCCGGCTAGATGAGCCAGTGCGCATGCGCAGTACTGAACGCACATCTTAGACACCGACTGTTTCTATAGCAACCGGGACTTCTAACTGCAGCTGCAGTGACGCGCTGACTTTACTCATCAACGATTGGCTCTTTCACTAAGAAGGCGGGGCTTCGCGGCCATGATGACCGTTGCATTTTTCCCCATTTAAAACTACACGAGTGACATGTCTTTGGTATTCTATAGTCTTTGCGTTTGACCCACTGGTCCACATTAAAGTCCGCTATATGGGGGAAAATCTAGGAAGGTTTTCTTCTTTTCTTTTCAACTGAAGAAAGAAAGACATGAACGTCTTGGATGACATGCACTCTTAAAAATAAAGGTGCTTTAGAAGCTTCTTCACAGCGATGCCATAGAAGAACCATTTTTGTGTTCCACAAAGAACCATTCAGTCAAAGGTTCTTTAAAGAGCCATCTCTTTCTTACCTTTTTAGAATCTGAAGAAATCTTTCGCCACAAAGAACCTTTTGTGAAAGAGAAAGGTTCTTCAGATGTTAAAGTTTCTTTATGGAACCATTTTGACAAACAAGGTTACTCTATGGCATTGTGAATCGTGTTCTGGAAGTGAACCAATACTTTAAGTATATCATATCTGTATCAAATTATATTACAATTCAGTTAAAACCATTGAAAACAGAAATTCTTTCTCATTAACAACAATCAGTAGATTTCTGAACTCACACAAGGGGGAGCTAAAACTGTTGATTCTGTTAAACTGGGCATGATCTCAAAATGGGCACTCATTGACACTCTCTGTGCTGCAGGTTTCTGAAGACCCCTGAGGAAATCATGCAAGGCAGGTCAGACCGTGCCGAACCGTCAGAGTCTCCCGATAGTCCTGCGTCTCCAGACTACAGAGAAGACACTCTGGAAGTATCACCTGTATCGACTCCTACTACCCTGAGCCCTAGCCCAGAACACAACTTCAGCATATCTCCAATCCCATAACATTCACTCCCACGTTCTGATCCAGGATCAGCCTTAGTAATTAATCAACATGACTTCTTAGAATGGGAAACTCGGAGCTCATCTTCTGTTAGAGAAAATGTCCAATCCAGCTCAGTGTGAAAAACCATCCGCAGAGGACTCAGTAATATTTTAGGAGCCACACCACATGATTTTGACTCAGGGTAGTAGTGTGCAGTTGTTTTCTGTTAGTATGTGTTAAAAGCTAAACGACACTAATTACTCATTACAACAATTCTGATTGATTCTCATAGTTGATAATTGGAGACATTTTCTCTCAGGTTGTAGAACTGTGCAATGTTATTTTTATAAATTAGTGAACTGTAGTGCATTACATTATACTGCATAACAGCATTACATTGTTGATTTGTACCATTAATCGAATATCAATCTGTGAATTCATTAATCAACTATTAATTGTGTAAAGGGAGTTGTAAAATAAGATGCTCATGAATTTTTTTGGTTAAAATGTAAGAATTTTATATGTGATTCAATTTTATTTTATTTTACACTTTAGTTCGAGGCTTTTGCAGTCTTCTTACAGTAAAATTTTTTACATGATGAATAATTGTTAATTGTTTTTTTGTTTTTTTTGGAAACCAGGGCCTGTATTCATAAATTATCTTAAGGCTAAAAGTACCTTTTAACCAAAACCATTAAAAATGGTTTTCTGTAGTGTGTTTTGGGACATGTTCCTTTAGGAAAAGCCACCAAAAGAAGGTGACCAATTACCAGTAGAGACCAACAGGGACTATTAAATTACCATTAAAATCAGTACAATTCCCATTATAACCAGTAAAATCATAAAAATTATTCTAAAAATGGTTTCTATTGTTTGTTTGTTTTTCAGTAGGGCTAAAATGTCTGTTGCAGACAATCTGCCTCGGAATGTAAAACTTTAAGAAAAACGCTGGATTTATTTGCATCTTTACCTTCGTTTTGAAGGTTACCTTAAATCCATATATTGCTTTGATTGGATTCTTGTTTTTATTAACAAGTTGGGCCAGAAACAGCTGTTCTTGCTTCCAGTTTGGTTTTCTTTTCAAGTTTGCATGTCTTAATATTAGCCATGATTATTCTACTCTGTTAACTGAAAGGCTCATAACTTGCCGATTTAAGAAAATCCTAGTCTCAGCCTCAGACGTCACGCCCAAGGAACGTTGGCTAAACGTCTGATGCATATGGTACACTTAACTGGAAACACTTCAGGAATGTCGAAGTCGTCATCTGATTAGTTGAATTTGATCGGATTTCCGGAACACGCGAGTGTCGCGTTTATTTTCGGTCCGCCAGGAAACAAAGCGCAGACTGATTTACTCGCGTTTTGCTAAAAGGTGCTTATGCAGACGCCATTGTTGTTATACACATTTGCGACATTCGCGAACAAATTACTGACTCACTGCTTGTTCTCCCTCTTCTTCGTTAACTTTCAATGCTGGTTATTTCAGTGACTGACTTGTTGCATGCCCGTCTGTTGTTGTAGGGGCAGAAACGTGACGCTGAACGAAACGAACTGTGATTGGTTGTTTGACATGTCGATCAAACGGCCTTATGGGCGGGCCTTGGCCAATGAAAGCTGCTATGAATACCAGACCTTCAGCCGTCAGTCTGAAGGTCTGGCTACGCGAGACTAAGAAAATCCTAAATTTAGGACTCTTACATTTTTGCTCTAAGAGTATTTCATAAAGCATTTAAGCTCTTAAATCTGTGAAACATTAGGAGAAATGAAGTCACTAAGACCAAATCACAAACAATACAAACCATCACAGAAATTCGAATGGTTTTCACTACAACTTTATTACAAACCTCACAGACCATCAACAATTAAGTAAGGCATAATTGACGACGGGCCGTAGAATTCTTTTCACCATTCCACCTCGGGTGTGCATTATTTTCGCAGAATTCTACGGCCCGAAGTCAATTATTCCGCTTATGCTACAGTTACCACACCTCAAGACATCGATCAGATGATATATTTCAAGACATTCGTCCGGTTTTTATCCTTAAAAAGCTATTGTGAGTAGGATTAATTTCTTACGCAGCTCATCCAACAGCTTCGTTGCTAGTTCCAAAACGTCATTTTAGACCTAGTAACGACGCTTGCGCCGTTGATAGCAAACTAATGCAGTTAATAATGAAGTTTAGACAGACCGACAGACAAGCAGACAGACGGCAAGAGAGGGGGGAGAGAGTTTAAGATCGTAAATTACCTCTCTCAAGTCTGTGTGTCTCTCAAAGGTGACTGGCAGCATCGTCTCTACTAACAGTTAAACTTTAAGTCAATTTTCTGTTTTGGGCTGTAAGGACCTTTGAAATAACTGAAATCGTGTGGTGAAGTGATATAGACATGTACTGCGGTCAAAAGCTGCCTGGAACTACGTTCGCCGTGCGTTTCCCTGAAAATAATGCACACCTCTAGAACGTTCGTCAGCCAATCAGATTCAAGCATTCAACGGCCCTGTAGTATAAGTAAGGGATAATGTACAGGCAGCCGGTAGTTATCGCAGAAATAAGCCCCGACAGTGTGATCAGGACCCGACGCGAAGCGGAGGGTCTTGTATCACACTGAAGGGGCTTATTTCGCGATAACTACAGGCTGCCTGTACATTATCCCGCTTATTACACGGCTACTTGCCACATAAGGAAAAAAACTGGACATGAATATGAATTTGAAATCTTTTATTGGCATATTTGTTTTAAATTAACATTTTTATCCTTCCGTGAAACGATATAGTACCACGTGACTAACATTCAAACTATGTACGTTAGTAAGACAATTTAAATAGATTAATGTCGAAATTTTCCATTGTTAATTGTGGTTGTCCAGTGTTTGTCACAAGATGGCGCCAAACGGTAATCTTTGTTGGCACGGAGTAGTACCGGCTATGCGTTATTACTTTGGAGCAGTGATTATTTGAAAAGAACGAACCTGCAAATGTCTCAACTGACCAATCAGAATCAAGCATTCCAAAGAGCCGCGTAATAAAACCATTCAAAAGTTTCCTATAGTGTGTTTTGGGACATATTCCTTTAGGATTTAGTGGTTTTAACAAACCGCCAAAAGGTGACCAATTACTAGTAGAGACCAACAGGCACTAGTGTTGCTTTAGTCAACGAAAATTATGACTAATCGTCCTCAATGAACCTGTATCACATGACGAAAACAAGACGAAACGAAAACGCTGGTCATGTGACGATGACTATAATAAAATGTATAATGCAATATAGTTGACGAATAAAAACGAGACTAAATGTGGTCTACAAAATAAAAACTATGCTAAAATGTCTCAAAATTTTCGGCGACGAAAACGAGACGAAACGAAATGTTATAACCTAACATTAGATTGATGTGCGCATGCCCAGTAGTCAGAGCTAGAAGGGATTAGCCTAAACCGCAGGCGACGTCACTTTCTTAAATCCCACCCGCGACATTATCTAGAACAGTGGTTCTCAATCCTGGTCCTGGGGGACCCCTGCTCTGCACATTTTGCATGTCTCTCTTATTTAACACACCTGATTGAGATCTTCAGCTTGTTAGTTCAGTTCATGGATCTCTCTCCTAATGAGCTGATCTCAATCAGGTGTGTTAAATAAGGGAGACATGCAAAATGTGCAGAGCAGGGGTCCCCCAGGACCAGGATTGAGAACCACTGATCTAGAAGACGACTACAAACAAAGTTAAGTGTGACACAGAGAAAGGGACCGATGGCCGGTCAGCTGTGGTTAGTCTTTGGGAGAAAAATAAGAAACGACACATACATTTTTCCTACTTTTTAGTAATGATGGGAAAATAAAGCTTTTCGAAGTACCAAAGCGTTCCCCTCAACTGTATCTAAAAAGCTTCATTACTCGAAGCTTTTCAACACGTTGTACACTAATGACATCTTGTGGTCAAAGGTGGAAAACGTTTCTTTTGCGTCCCAGATGTCAAAGTTTCACAAAATGAATCAATTTGTGCTACGAAAACCATAAGAAATATTTTACTTACACAAATAATTAATCTGCAAATAAACTTATAAAAGTACAAGCATGATTTGTGTAGCCATAGATGATCAAAGTAAATTAAGAATATTGTTAAATTGACTAATATTATTATTAATCAGAAGTGCTTTTGAAGTGGGAATTACTACTAAATGAACATGCACAAAACTACACCTACATATTTATTCATATTTTGATTTTTCTTAATAAAGAAGTGAATGGCACTTGAAACCTGCGCAAGGGGTTCGTGTTTGAATCAGAATACAAAGCAGTCACGTTTGTTAAATTTGAATATATACTTTTTTTTCTGGCATTGTCATGTGATGCTATTTTATTTTATTTTATTTATTGTTTTTATTTATTTTATTTCAATTTATGTGTGTGTAATTCTAACATGTTTGGTAGGTAAAATAAATGTTGTAATTTCAAATTAGAGCATCTTCAATGTCGGGAATGGATGTATTCTTAAGCTTATAAGGTAACAATAATATAATAAGATAACCTTGTTTGAAATGGGTTTGGCTAAAAGAAAACTTTGGTTTCTTCTATACTACTAGGTAGTTATACTATATTGACTGGGTTAAATAAAATTGCATTACTAAAAATAGACTAAAATACAATTTTCATTGACTAAAACGAGACTGAAATGTCATCAGTTTTCGTCGACTAAAACTAGACGAAAGTAGTCATGGGTAATTCTGACTAAAATAAGACTAAAATGCTCAGACTTTTAGTTGACTGAAACTTGACTAGACTAAAAAGAGTATGAACGTGACTAAAACTAAGAAAAACTAAAATGACAGCGTCACACAAAGACTAGACTAAAACTAAAATTAAAACCGGCCGCCAAAAACAACACTAACAGGCACCATTACAGTTACCAGTAAAACCATTACAAATTCTGTGATGGTTTCTATTGTTGATTTCAACAGGGCTAAAATGGCTGTTACCGGCAATCTGCCTTGGAACATAAACATTTTAGAAACACTCTGCATTTATTTGCACACGTTTTTCCCACTTATCTTTTTTTGGCTTTGGAGGTTATCCCAACTCCAAATTTTCCTTTGATTATATCCTTGTTTTCATTAACAAGTTGGGCATAAACTAACAGCTGTTCTTGTGTGCAGTTCGGTTTTCTTTTACGTCTGCATGTCTTACTATCAATCACCCATGTTTATTCAACTCTGCAATTAAAAGGTTGTTTATATGCATATCCACTAATTGATTATGAGATGCATTTAACATTTAAGAGGCTGCCAATTAGCTGGACATATACTTGTTTAATTTGTAATACTTAGGTTGCATTTAAAAAGCCTTATTTGAATGTGGCATTTTATTTTTAAACCTTTATTTGAATATGGAAACATAATATCGCACTCTACAATGTTTCTATGAATAAATCTCTGACAGAGACCCTTCCTCTATCAGCCAATCACTGTGTGCATAGTTACTAAGCATGCTGACATCATTCATAGCAACAAGGTCAACCCCGCCCTTTACTCTTAGTTTAAGACTTCTCTCTATTCCTTTGGTAAAAGTTATGCTGCGTCCCAATTCGCCTACTTATACTACACCCTAAAAGTATGTACTCTTTTTGTGAAGAAAAAGTACATACTTTTGAGTATGTAGCAGAATAGTAGGCAAGCTTCGGGACATACTACTTCGTCATAACTGCTTTTTTAACGGACGCTCTGTTGCTTAGTTACCTGAATCCTGTCACTGTTTAAACTGCCCTGTCAATCATCACAGTTAAAGTCCCCCTGAAATCAAAATTAAAGTTTTTTGGCTTTTAGTATGAATATATTATCCTTAAGATTATCTATAAGCTAGTGTGCTTCAAAACAACGACAAAATTCGCGTTTACAAGATATGGGCATTCAAAACTTACAGTCTCGTCACTTCCGCCAATATGAATCAACGATTTTGATGATATCACCGTGCACTTCAGTTTCTCATCAAACGTTCTGTCCAATCAAATGCTCTCTAGAGTCCGTATTGTCCCGCCCCCTACACAGAGATGCAATACACGGAGCAGATCATATGCGCTCATATGTGCAATCGGCATGTATTAAACTCAAAGACTATAGAATACCAAAGACATGTCACTCGTGTAGTTTTGAATGGGGAAAAATGCAACGGTCATCATGGCCGCGAAGCTCCGCCTTCTTAGTGAAAGAGCCAATCGTTGATTAGTAAAGTCAGCGCGTCACTGCAGCTACCGTGAGAAGTTCCGGTTGCTATAGAAACAGTCGGCGCTCTAAGACGCGTGTTCAGTAGTGCGCATGCGCACTGGCTCATCTAGCCGGGAAAATAAGCGTTTTTTTAACGCTATTAAAGCACAAGGAACTATATTTATGAGGCAGTTCTTGTTGGATTTCTGTGGAGATTTCAAATATGAAATTTAATCGTAAGTTTGGCAAACAGTTTTGGAGAATTTGATGTTTCCCCATTCAAAGAGATAGGAGCTGCACTTGTATGCCCGAGAGGCGTTTCAAAGATGGCCGCCGAGTGACATGACTTGTCTTAAAACGACTTTGATTAAACTACACAGCCTCAGTATGATTATGAGTTTCATATTGAATCTGTGGGGTAATTTATTAGTCTGTGGCTGTCATAAGCTACAAATGCGGCTTTACCGAACTTAACGGCTCTGGCCCGAAGAGATATAAATGAAACGCAGCCGTGATTTATTCATGATACAGCACGGCCTCTCGTACCTTATTGCTTAAATAAAGCTTGGAAGAGCCAGGACATTTTTTTTTTTTAAATATAACTCAGATTGTACAGTGGCATGCAGAAGTTTGGGAACCCCTTGCAGAATCTGTGACAATGTAAATAATTTGAACAAAATAAGAGAGATCATACAAAATGCATGTTATTTTTTATTTAGTGGCGTGGCCTAAGCTTTTGTCCTTAATGCCATTTTTTTTCCTTACATTACTTTTACTTTTATACTTTAAGTAGTTTTGAAACCAGTACTCTTACACTTTTGAGTAAAAAGCTTGAGTTGATACTTCAAACTTCTACAGAAAGCCAGTTCCAGTTCCTCCAGATTGTTCAGTTTTCCAACATCTTTTGGATATTTTAACCCTTTCCAGCAGTGACTGTATGATTTTGAGATCCATCGTTTCACACTGAGGACAACTGAGGGACTCAAAACAACTATTAAAAAGGTTCAAACATTCACTGATGCTCCAGAAGAAAAGATGATGCATGAAACATGAAGAGCTGGGGGGTGGGGGGGTTGTCCCTCAGTGTGAAAAGATGGATCTCAAAATCAAACAGTCATTGTTGGAAAGGGTTCAAATACACAAAAATTATGGAAACCGAAGAATCCACATGACCTGGAGTGTTCAGTTTAACTGTTTAAAACAAACAAGGGTCTCATGAACAACCATCACAAAAAAAAAAAAATTAAAAAAAAAAATTGTGGATTATCCAGGTAACCACACACAGTATCAAGAACCAAGGGTTCCCAAACTTTTCAAAGGGGTTATTTTAATAAATTCAGCTATTTGTCTGTCTTGTGGTCTATATGTAAACATCTTTTATGTGAAAAATCTTACTCAGGACAGCACTAAATAAAAAAAAAAATAACATGCATTTTGTATAATCCCTCTTATTTTGGTCTAATTCTTCACATTTTCACTGATTCTGCAAGGGGTTCCCAAACTTCCACATGCCATTGTACAATCTGAGTTGCTTTAAAAAATGTCCTGACTCTTCCGAGTTTTATAATGGCAGTAAATGGCTGTTGATATTTCAAAGTCCAATAAAAGGCATCCATCCATCATAAAAAGTGCTCCACACAGCTCACAGGGGTTAATAAAGGCCTTCTGAAGCTAGAGATTATGGTTTATGAAGTTTTCTTACACAAATGCATCGATTCACGTCAAAAGGCTTTTATTAGCCCCCTGGAGCCATGTGGAGCACTTTTTATGATGAATAGATGCACTTTATTTTGTTTAAAAATCTCAACACCCATTCACTGTCATTATAAAACATTTTTTTATATAACTCTGATTGTATTCATCTGAAAGAAGAAAGTCCGAATGGCTTGAGGGTGAGTAAATCATGGAATAATTTTCATTTTTGGGTGAACTATCCCTTTGAGTGAAATAAAATCTTGAATAAAATCTATACGTTTTTTTTTTTTAAATCCAAATAAAGCTATGGAAGCCCGTTTCCGCCAGGTCAGAAAAAAATCCATGCCTTAAAAAGTCGAAATGACATACTTAATTAAGTCATAATTACAAGATAAAAAGTCGAAATTATGACTTAAAAAGTCGAAATTATGACTTAACAAGTCGAAATTATGAGATAAAAAGTCGAAATTATGACTTAAGTCATAATTATGACTTACTTAAGTCATAATTATGACTTAAAAAGTCGAAATTATGACTTAAACACATTGATCACATGACCACTTCACGCCTTCCGTTTTGAATCATGATTCGCCATACGCCTTTGAAGTTCCGTTTCCAGGAGTGTTCTAATAATAAACGGGACATTCCAGAACGAATTACCTTGACTTAAAACTGTTTGGAGCTCAAGTTCAGTAGCTACACACCTTATTAATAAATGATATAACATTTACAGACAAGCAGAATATATAGTAAAATATGAACGCAACGCGCTGAGTTGCACGTTAAGCGTTTTCTTGGGGTAGAACGGGGCTTGTAAGTGAAACGTTGGAAAGGCCAGGGGCAATCATGCCTTTTAAATGTTAATAATCTGAATAGCCTACTTAGATGTGTTTGTGCCAAATTACTTGTACTTTAGGAGTAATAAAGAACCTGAACCCACCAGAAAGCCAGAGGCTCACAGCAGAACTGCCTGACAAAGAATATGCATTGACTACCAAAACATGTGCAGTTTTAGTCCTTGCAATTACTAAAAGATGATGGTTTGTGGAAAATAAGCTACCTAATGTTTTAAAGTACAAATTAATGTGAAAGCAAAATGTCTAAGATGCTGTGTTGAAAATGTGTTGAATGAAAATATTTAAATTCTAATCAATTATTAAAAAATATGAGCAAATTAAGCTAGTTTAATCCTGTCAAGTCTGTCTCCAATTGAAGGTCCAGTGATTCAATAATTCACTCAAAAACATAAAAGACATTCATTTGTCACCACCTACTGGCATAAAAATGTAATCAGCAGAAACTGTCAATAATTAATTAGAGAAAATCTCTTTAATGAACAAATTCAAAAGAAATATGTTGTAAAACGTTTAACGTATCTTAGTGGAAAGGAGAGTGATAATAAAAACACACACACATAGTATTCAGATTATATAATATAAACTGTGTACAGTGTACAGGCAAGCGGGTGAACCCGGAATATGAACGCAACGTGCTGAAATTAATATAATATTAATTAAATAAATATATAATATACTGTAGGTTAGGCCTAATAATTGTAATGATTGTCAAACAACGAATACATTATATAGAGAAATTGAGCAAAGTTTCAACGGAGCTTTCAGTAACCTCTGTTTTAAAGCGCTCCAATTGGATCTCGAGTCATTCAATTCAGAATGGGACTTCAATTATGAGCGTATCGTGAATCATTTGATTTCGATCGGGACGTATAGCGGCTTCGCAGGATGTGTGTGTGTGTATATATATATATATATATTATGTATGTATATATATATTATGTATGTATATATATATATATATATATATATATATATATATATATATATATATATATATATATATATATATATATATATCAACTGTATACAAGATTTTGACCTTTTTCATTTTCATTCTCATTCATTTCACTCTTTTTTTCCATTAAGCCACCCCCAATTTATTAATAAGGTGTGTAGCTACTGAACTTGGAGCTCCAAACAGTTTTAAACCAAGGTAATTCGTTCTAGAATGTCCCGTTTATCATTAGAACACTCCTGGAAACGGAACTTCAAAGGCGTATGGCGAATCATGATTGAAAACGGAAAGCGTGAAGTGGTCATGTGATCAATGTGTTTAAGTCATAATTTCGACTTTTTAAGTCATAATTTCGACATAGTAAGTCATAATTTCGACTTTTTATCTCGTAATTATGACTTAAGTATGTCATAATTTTGACTTAAGTCATAATTTCGACTTGTTAAGTCATAATTTCGACTTTTTATCTCGTAATTATGACTTAAGTATGTCATAATTTCGACTTTTTAAGGCATGGATTTTTTTCTGACCTGGCGGAAATGGGCTTCCATACATATGTGTATGTGCAAGTACGGTATGTGTGCTATATGGCCCTCAAAATTCTAGGGGGTGCTGTCGAGTCCCCTTGCCACACCCGGGTACCAGTGTCTGCCCGGCCCTAATGGCTGCAGATTCCAATGTGTGTGCCAATTTTCAAGAGTTTTTGAGCATGTTAAGGACCCCAAAAGCCCCCAAAACCTTGAACAAAAATAAGAGGAATAATAATAAGAAGAATATAGCTGCAAGCAGCGATGAAGGGCACAAGCCCTCTGCGCAATCGCTACCCTGGTGCCATCAGGAAAATGATGCACAGCGGAGACATGGATTTATAGTAGTGCTCTGGCAGTCTGGATTTAAGGGTTACAGCAATGAAAGGGTTACTCCATGAGATCAACACAAAGACAGACACACATATAGGGTAACATAAAATTTAAAATATTAATGATTGCTGTAAAAATAAATTGTTTATTGTTAGTTCATGTTAGTTTATGCATGAAATAATGTTAACAAAAGAGACCTTATTTTAAATTGTTACTGACACTTTTTATGACCACAATTATATTAGTAAATATTAAGTTATTTTATGTGTATTTTTCTTATTCTAATGAATTGTACTGAGCAACAAATGGTCAGACTTTGTTCTTATCCTATCAGTGAGAGACAAATAAAACATTTAATGATTTTTCTTTAAAAATTAAAAAATGATTTGGTAACACTTTCTATGAAGCCCCTATTTATAATACATTATAAGGGTATTTCTAAGGCATTATAATGAAAGCATAATGCATTATAAAAAACCTTATAATATATAATCTCATGAATAATCATAACAACAATTATAATACATTATAATACTTGAGTATTAGAGGAAAAAACTTTTAAGATTAGGATTATTTATAACACACAATGGACGCCCTATTAACTCTACTTAATTTATTGGACTATATCATATTACATTTATTTTGTACATTATATTATGTTTTATTTTGATGGTCCCCTTAGCTTATTGACTATAAGCTTAAACTTTCCAACTACATGTCAACTAACACTCCTTAGAGCATTAGTAGACTTAGGTTAAGATTAGGCTAGGTAGAAGGTTCACATACTAGCAAAGTTACTGACATGGAGTTGCAGAGTTACTTATCAAAGGCTGTCTAAAGGTTACCATCAAAATAATCAAACTGATAATACAAATGTGTCATTACACATTCATCTGATCTGATGCCTGATCTTAGGGTTCTTTGGGAAATATTATTATAATTACTTATAAGTGGTCTTTGTATGCTTTAGGTAAAGTGACATGAGTAACATGGCAAGATATGATACTTATAATACGTTAGAACTGTGAGGAGGTAATCATACTCTTAAAAGCTATAACAACAAATAAGTAAAAATTATAATATATTAAAACTGTTCTTATGAATACTCATGAGATGATATAACATATTATACGTTTTTTTTTTTATAATGCATTATGCATTCATTATAATGCCTTAAGAATACCCTTACAATGTATAATAAATACGGGCTTCATAGAAAGTGTTACCAATGATTTTAATGCTCTTTAAGCATTTATATAATAATTATGTAAACGTATTCTGACAGTACAGAACATAACAACTGGTTCTATGCATTAGTTTCATTCTTATACACTGAGAATGAGCAGAATTAGATTAGAGGTGAAAATGTTCCTTATCATACGAGGACCTCTGGTGGTCACCTCGTATTACAGTCTTCATCTCTCACTGTGACATCTTTGATACTTTTAATGTTTGTGGGGCCTCTGAGCATGATAAAATTTTGATACCAAGCGTATTTCCTAAGAATGATTGTTCTTTATATATAAAAAGTTTTGAAGAGTTAGAATAATGCACTTTGAAGAAATATGAAAATTACTGTTATCGTTTTTTACTGTTACTTTTATAAAATATCACGTCAACACCATTTGTTAATGCATTACCAATCATGTTTGTTAATGCATTAACTAATGTTAACAAAAGAGAGCCTATTTTAAATAGTTACCAACATGTTTTATGATCTACAACCATTTTTTTTAATGATCTATAAGCATCTGTGAAATAATTATAAACAAATATATTAAAAATAAATACATATTTACTTAGTTGATGTATTTGTTTCACATTCTAATTAAGTGAACTGAGCAGTATAGTGTCATACTTATAAGATTTTTTATCCTATCAGTGAGAGTGTATATATGTATGTAAATCATATAATTTTTCCTTTAAAGATTAAAAAAAAAGATTTTAATGCTCTCTAAGCATTTATACAAAATAATTATGTAAAAGTACACTGACAGTACAGTACAAATCAACTGATTCTATGCATTATTGTCATTCTTATACACTGAGAACGAGCTAAATAGCATTAGAGGTCAAGCGATTCCTTATCTTATGAGGACCTCTAGTGTTCATCCCTGGTATTAGAGCTTTAATCTGACAAACATATATGACACTTTTAATATTTTTGGGGCCTCTGAGAATGATAACATTTTGAAACTACACGTATTTCCTAAGAATTTCTTGTTCTTTATATGTAAAAAGTTTTGATGAGTTAGAATAATGCAATTTAAAGATATATGGAAATAACTCTTCATCTTATTTTATTGTTACTTTCATAAATCACCACATCAACACCGTTCAAGATATCCCAAAGCCGTTCACAATTTAGCATCTTCAGTATCTTGGCATCATGTTGACAAAGTTTGGTGTGAACTGTCTGATTCTGCTATGAGTGATATGAATTTATTCACAGCTATATTTTTTCCAAAAATACAAATACAAATCAAAATAGCCAACTTCCTGTTGGTCGTAGCTAATGGGTGTAAATTAGAAAGTTGTCCGGCTTGATGAGACCAATATACCAACTGAATTTGATGTCTGTAGCTACAACTAACCCTCCAACTTTTGTCAAAAGGTGGCGCTATAGAGTGTCTCCTCCACGCCCATTTATGAGCTTTTGCCAGTGTTTTACTGTCATTAATATTGCTGTGTGTGTTGAGTTTCATGAAATTCTAAGCATGTTATCTGCCTCAAAAACACAGGAAACAAATGTTAAAGTTTGACACGTTGCCACGGCAACAGCGTTTGATCTATCAAGGACCCCTTTACAGATTCTCATCGGTCGTGTTTTGATATTATTCTGATGAAGTTTGAAGCAAATTAAGTAAAATTAAGAGGCTGATTTAAAAGCGTTTTGCAAACAACACACTTCCTGCTGCCAGTTGGTGGCGCTATGACTCATAATAGTCACATCTCTGTGATTGGTATCAGACGACAAACAAACTGCTGAAGTTTAGTCAAAATCAGGCAAAGTGTGTCAACGTTATTAGACACTTCCTGTTTCTCATTTCTCACCATAATTTGTCGCCCCGCCAAGGCCAAACCGTTCAAGATATCGAAAATCCCCTGGCAATTTTGCTTCCCCAATGTCTTGAGGTCATGCTGACCGAGTTTGGTGGCCATCGGTGGAAAGGCCTAGGAGGAGTATTTCAAATTCCACAGCCTGATTTTTCCAAAAATCCACATTTATATAAAAATAGCCGACTTCCTGTTGGTCGTAGCTAATGGGTGTAAATTAGAAAGTTGTCCGGCTTGATGAGTCCAATATATGTACTGAGTTTGGTGACTGTAGGAGAAAGTAACCCCACAACTTTTGTCAAAAGGTGGCGCTATGGAGCACCCGCTCAGTGCCCATTTATGGGCTTTTATCAGTGCTTAATTGTCATTAATACAGATGTGTGTGTTGAGTTGCATGAAATTCTAAGCATTTTAAGTGGCTCAAAAACACAAAAATCTAAATTTAAAGTTTGACACGTTGCCATGGCAACATGATAAAAGTTATGGATAACGCCCTTCACAGATTCTCATTGGTCATGTTTTGACATTATTGTGATGAAGTTTGAAGCAAATTGAGTAAAATTAAGAGGCTGAGTTTAAAGCATTTCGAAAACGTCACGCTTTCTGCTGCCAGTTGGTGGCGCTATAACTTTGACTCATAATAGTCACATCTCTGTGATCGGCATCAGACGACGAACAAACTGCTGAAGTTTGGTCAAAATCAGACAAAGTATGTCAAAGTTATTAGGCACTTCCTGTTTCTCATTTCTCGCCATAATTTGTCGCCCCGCCACGGCCAAACCGTTCGAGATATCAAAAATCTGCTCGCAATTTTGCATCCCCAATGTCTTGAGGTCATGTTGACTGAGTTTGGTGGCCATCGATGGAAAGGCCTAGGAGGAGTATTTCAAATTCCATTGCATGCGCTTTTTAGACATCCCTGAATAGCTGACTTCCTGTTTGGCGAAGCACGGACTATGAGCGCGAAAGTTGTTCGGCCCGATGAGTTCTATATGTGTATGAATTTTGGTGACTGTAGGTCAGTTGGTGTGCACTCCAGAGCCCCTCAAAATTCGACATGGTTTTACAGATCTGGCCATTAAAAATGTGTCTATTTTCACGCTGCAGCCTGCAATTCAGCACACGTGGCCACGCGTCGGCCTGCAGGGGCTTTTTCTGATTTTTTTAAAACGTTGTTGCGCTTCATATAATATCCACCAGGTGGCGCAAGGAACAACATTCTGTGGCCAAACCCTGCACAAAGAGGGCTATTTGGACAGTATTTGTTATGTCTGTTGTTTCAATATCTGTCGCCATAATCGGTAATTCATTCTGTATGTAACGGCAAAGTATTTATAATTTCGTTTCCTTTTTATTAAGTAAATTTAGAAAAAAAAAATTTGGAGCATTTTTGTTCGTTAAACGTAAGCTTTTTGTTTCTTAAAGACCAAGCGGCAGACAGTGAGTTGACCTACTCTGTGTTTCAATTTGCCTTCTCAAATCACGAATTGGCTAAAATAAAATCCATAGATGTAAAATAAAAGATATAAATAATAATAGATATAAATATGCGCTATTAGGTGCATATCCAATCGTTTGTGCGAGAGTGCAAAACACATTTTTAGGACATGAAGGCTCAAGCTCGATCAGTTACATTTTTTTCAATGGAAAATATTTAACCGTTATTTTTTGTCAGACATGATAAATAAATATGTAGAAAGACTTAAATTACTACTCAACGAAAAAAACAAATAGAAAACAAAAACTGTTTTATTATGTAGCTAGTCCGTAGAGATGCATTTCTTTCTAAAGGAGCGTGTCCAACGAGGATATGAGGAGGACTGTTAACTGCATCATCACTGACTCAGAAAACAGTAGTTTCTAAATAAATAATTAAAATATCTCCTTACTATTAGACAGTCATGGTATTTACTTTTGCCAGTGTTTTGTGGTAAGCTTTAAACTCGGAACCCTTCCAAGCTGTGCTGAACGTGCGCTCAATGCTGCTGACAGGACCGTCCGAGCCACTCTTGAAAGTCATGGTAGCCTGGTCTCGTGTTTCCCCCAGCGCTGCAATTTTTTATTAAATCACCACTGAATGTCTAAAATATAATTTTAGCCCACATTTGATCTTTGACGGACTAAAATGCAGGGCTATAATACGTCTTCAAAGTGGAACATGGAAATATAATGGATGTACTGCGAAAAAAGTTTTATACTCGACATTGTTTCCAAATGGTTAAATGTGAGATTCTAGAAATGGGAATTAAATTTAGCGTGAAGGGTCGGGTCGGGAAGAAAATTATTCTAAGTGGGTATATATAGGCTATATATTCTAAGGGTGTACATATATATATATATATATATATATATATATATATATATATATATATATATATATATATAGCGGGAGCAGCGGAGGCGGAAGAAAACCTCGTGGGAGCGGGACTAGAAAAGCACTTTGTTACAGCCTATAGACTATTCAGATACTTCAACATCAAATAAAAAGTTATTCATAAGCAGAAGCAGTTTCATTATTGTTTTCTTTTCTTTTTTTCCTCATGAACTTTTATTAGACATTGTCCCCAACCGACAACCGACGTCGTTAAGTTATTATTAACCGACAAGATTGTTTAAATACATTTAAATTTGAACTGATTGGTGGCTGTGACACATTAAAAACAGCTAAATTCGTTTTCGGGGATTAATTTCACACAAGCAAAGAGCAGCATAAACATCAGAACGTCATGCGTAGAGCTTGTGCGCAGAGAAAAACCTAAGCTGTATATAAAAGAAATAAATATGCTCATATGTGAAATATATTTTTCTGAATGAATAATAAATTAACAAAACAAAAGAGAAAAAAATAACAAGTACAAAATTACAAAATACATTATAAATTTCAACATTTTAAACCAACAGCAAATGAAGATTTTGCATGTTTGAGAGGTAACTCGTCTTTTTCATACCATTTATACAATTTAAGATAAACTTTATTTGATTGATTTGTGTAAGAGGAGAAATATAAACTATAGTTTGGAGTGTTAATTTATTTTATGTATTAATATTAGTAGTAGTATTTTCTTTAGATTTCTTTTTGCGTTTTTTATGCTGTACATTATGGTGGCGCGCTGCCCATGCAGTTTTTTTATTTTTATTTTTATTTAAAAAAAAAAAAAATTAAAGGAAAGGAAACCATTTACATTTGGCCTTATGTCTATGTAAGTACTATTGCCTACCCTAATATTATATACTAATATTGAAAATAATGTAGACAAATAAACAGAAGGCTCATTTTTCAAAACAATAAAGATTTTTTTATTATATGACTGACAACGAATACAAAAGTATCACAAGTGCTAAGGACTAAGATATCAGGATTAAATGATATCTGTTTAAAAAACTGTTTAACATGAAAAATATAATTTTATTGCATGTCGCGGTGTTATGTGTTGAGACACGGTGTAAGACAAAGAAACAGGTAAGACAACTCTAGATCACAGAGTCTCAAGCCACCCCCTTCCCCTGGTTTGCATTTGTATAGCTCCACTCCAGTAATCATTTACATATAAAAGCTACACCGAGGCCAAGGTGACATGAATCATGGGGGGTGTCAGGTGCTAAGCCTTCCAAATCAATTTTTGGCAGTTTCCAACAATTAGACAATTTAGACAGTTTGCAAGAATATTTAGTATCACTGGTGTGGAAATGCTGTTAGATGCCGGTGGAGTAAACGGGAGTTGAGAAAGTTGAAAGTGAGGGACAGACGCATCCTCCACTGGACTGGATCGATCCAGCTATTTTAGGCTACTTTGAATTTAGAGTTAATAAGGTAAGTTGCATTGTCCGATAAAAAAAAAAAAAAAATTATCAGAACTATCAGCACAGTATATAACACTAATCTGGGTGCGTTTCCCGTACAACGACATAACTCGCTGGTTAACCTCCATAGTACGATGCATCGTTGTGGAAGTTGTGGAAGTTAGTTCAACAACTTAGGGCCGTTGTTAATGATGTCACCGAGTAATAACTTCTGCTATTTAACTGATTAGGGTCTCTCCAAAATGCAGCTATTTCAAATATTTTAGTTCCCTGTCATTTCGCTTTATTTGATCTTACGTCATACTCCGGGGTTCCCTCAGGCATTTGTGCACATGTGCACTATTCATAAACAACGCTTATAAAGGACGCACAAAAATACATAGAGTAAAACGCATTTATTTTTAGATAAAATTGAGGATATAGATTGTACTGCGTGTTAGCTTGCAAACTGTGACCAAGAACATAATTTATTAAGCCCACATGTGTTACTAAGAAGCAACAATGCTTCTAACCACAGGTCAAGAGCTGTAGTTCCAACCATGTAAGTTTGTGACGCTGTTTGTGAATGTTCGTTTGAACTATGGTGTTGGGAAACACCCAATCGTTGAACTATGTTGGTAACGACGGAACTTGCGACCATAGTTGGCTAACGATGCTTTTGGGAAACGCACCCCTGGTTGCACAATAGAAAGAAATATGCAAACACTAGCCATGAGCCGTGTCAATTTCAACACAAAAGTTTAAAGATCAGTCAGTTTTTTTTTCCGTTTTTTTTTTTTTCTCAGTTATCTTAAAAGTAGTAGTTAATGAGGCCATTCAGCGGCAGTATAAGGTGCGAAATGTTTATGAATAGCCGAATGGGGGTGGACCGGTCTTTCTTTGAAAATGCTATTGTAACAGAAACTGCTGCCCCATACATTAGGGAAAACATCGGAGCACATCACCACTTTTCCAAGACAATGACCCGAAGCACACTGCTGCAGGCAGACTCATTGAACAGGGTATAAACTGGGTTAATACTCCCGCCGAATCCCACGACATGAATCCCATTGCAATGTTGTGGAATGCTCTGATAGATTATATTCGAAAAGTAGCAAAACCAACTACAAAGTCTGATTTAATTGATGCCATAAATAAATTCTGGTTCGAGGAACTTACAGCAGTGGCGAGTTTAATGCATAAACAAACCTACGTGACCATATAACCCAGGATTATCAGAGATAGGTTTAATAATATTTTATTTTGAGTTAAGAAATTATTATATTAATTGTTATAGAAATTAATACAATATTAAATAATTATATAGGCGATGCTGTCTGTGCGCGATTTAGACTGCATTCACAAGTGTATCATGAATAAATATTACATGTACTTCAAATTAAATAGCCCTACAAGAAACATTTCATGCATCCCACACAGTCTTGTCCTTTAACTTATCCTCTTTTTTTCCGTATTATTCGTTTATATTCGTTATTTTCACCTTCATTTTGATCTCTTTACATAACATTCTGGGCTGCATTTCCCGATAACGATTAATCTTAGCGCTTAAGAGCGTTTTCTACGAGTCATTTTGCGAACGTTCGTTATTGTTTCACGTGCGTTTCCCAAAAGTGCACTTAACACAATTGCAAATTGCAATTAATAGACAAATCATTGAAGAGTGAATTATTCACGTAGTTTCATTTGGAAATAATTTAATCTTCACATAAAATAGGCCTACATTCCTTCTATTAACTGAAAGTCTTTTTTCTGTGTTTGTATTAATATTATTATAATTATCATTATTATTACTATTACAAATATTATTTTTATTAGCCTGTTATTTTTGTATATATTTTTATTTTCGTTTATATTCGTTTCCCCCCCTTAATTTGGCTCTCTTTACTTAAGGTTCATGTAAATGATTCTGTAAATGCTATATGTCATATATGTGCTATATGTCATATGACATATGCTATATGACTGATTTTTCCTGGAATGTAGTTTAAAGGTTGAATTGAACATATTTGATTTTGTTTCGTCTAATTAATACACTAGACTATATAAATACTAAACTGTTTTACTGAGGAATGAATCATTCACGTAGTTTAATTTTTAAATGAAAACATGCTCATTTATCGTCACACACGGGCATAAATACAATCAAAAAGGTCAAAACTTTATTGGCATAATTGTCAGGCGTTAAAAAATAAATAGCCCTAACCAGTTATTGAAATAATAATAACCTAATAATAATAATAATAATAAATAATAAGTGATTTAGAGCTATCTACTTTTTTCTTTATTGTGAATCGCTTAACCTAAATAACTTTCTGCATATGCTATTTGCCATATATTTAGCAAATATTGTAAAGGACAATTATGCCAATAAAGTTTTGACTTTATGATTGTATTAATGCCCGTGTGTGACCATACGATTTACAAATGGAACGTGAATGATTCACTCGACAATGAAACACTATATAGGTTATAATTAGACTAAAAAAATGAATATATATATATATATATATATGTATGTGTGTGTGTGTGTGTGTGTGTGTGTGTGTGTGTGTGTGTGTGTGTGTGTTAAATTCAACCTATACACTGCATTCCAGTAAAAATCCCAGCCATATAGCATAATCAAAGCTTTAATGGCATGTCAGCATTTATCATTTAGATTCAGAATGTTAAGAGATCGAAATTAAGGGGGAAATAATGAATATAAACGAATAATAAATTTATTACAGAAAAAAAGAGGATCAATTAATGGATAAGACTTTAGGATGCATAAAATGTTTCTTGCAGGGCTCTTTAATTTGAAATACTTTATGTAATATTTATTCAGGATAAACTTTTGAATGCTGTCTACATCGTGCACAGACAGCATTCGCATATACAGCATTGCCTATTGTTAATATAATAACTTAATATTGCATTAATTTCTATAACAATTAATATAATCATTTCTTAACTCAAAATAAAAAATATTAATAAACCTATCTCTGATAATCCTGGGTTATAGTCACGCAGGTTTTTTATGCATTAAACATAAGGATGTGGTTACCTCGACAAAATGATCTTGTGGCCACGACATAATATGACATTCCCAAGAATTAATATCTCGTGTAATATGGTAATATGATGTAAAAATGTAATATGACGTTCCCACGAGTTCATATGTTGTGGCCACGACAAACATAAGAGAACTGAAGGTGTCCCCTCCAGGTTACCGTACAAACGAGTCTTTGCAGCGATGTTTGCTGCCGCTCCAGTTCAGTGCGTTACATGACTGCCCCCTACTGATCATGTCTTTCCTGTGTCAGAGCATTTTCTAGGATCCCTCACAATACACCGGCGTCACGCGAGACCACTTTACTTCCCGCGCGCATTTTAAATGGCCAGATCTGTAGCTGTGCCACCCAAATTAATTAAAGCTGCAAGCAGCAATGAACGGGCCCTCGCACCCGGGTTCACCGCCGACCGGTGGCTTTAGGAAAACAGCAAACGGTGGGCAGTATGCTTTTAATACAGTAAATAAAGGAGAAATATGCCATAAGTCATTTAAATGTGCCAAACTTGCCGCTGCCAGCTGGTGGCGCTATGCCTATAACTGATTATTGGCATGTAGATGTGTTCAGGCCAGCACTATTATCAATCATATGAAGTTTGGTGCAGATTGACCATGGTATGTTTGAGTTAGTGAAAGATATGATATATCCTGCTGCCAACAGGTGATGATAATATCTGAATATTGGCCTTTTGGTGTCTTCAGGCCAGGACTCTTACCAAACCTGTGAATTTTGAGGCAGATCGGACATTTTATGGCTGAGTTATAACAACTTCTATGTCCATGGCGAAACAACAAACTTTGTCAGGCCACCACGGACACACCCTTTAACGAAAACTCAAGATCTTCGCAATTTAACATCTCTAAGGCCTCTAAATCAGACTGACCAAATATAATGTTGATATCATTAAATCTCTAGGATGAGTTTGCTATAAACCTAACCCCCTGCAAGGACTTCAGATAATGCCAACTGTGAACCAATATGCTACATGTTCCCTATATTCTGATGATGATGATGATGATGATGATAAGAACATGTAATTCATGATGATAACAAAATGTTATTATTGCTTGCATTACGTCCACCATTTCTGCTTAAATGTCATCGTTACCTATCTCTGTACAATTTGTGTGTGGATATTGCTTTGCTGGTGACTCCTGCTATAAGACATCACTCTTAAGCGCTACATAACTAAGAATCAATTAGGAAAACTGTGCCCAGTTGGCACATGCATTCACATTAACCCTCTGCCAGTTTGGATTTAAAGTTTACAGAATTGAAAGGGTTACACTTTAAAATCAACACACAGACACACAATATATAAAAGTTTGCCATCCAGTTTAATTTGTTAATATTAACTATATTAGTTAACATAAACAATAATTAAATAGCATTTATTAATGTTAATTAATATTAAGCTAAAAAAAGTATTCATATATTGTTTAAAGGTAAATTAGTATATTTTAACATTAGTTTATGTACTGTGAATTAACATGAACATGAACAGTTCATGTGGGTGTACAGCAATACACAATAAAGTGCTCTATAAATGCTTCATTCTTTCAAAATATCTTTAAAAATCAAGTTGAGTATTGCAATGGGGCGATATATATATAACTCATCTTAAAATGGTAAAACTTTCAGATGTTTTGAACAGATAATAGCAAAGTTTGTTTTGTTGTCAAAGTTTGTCTTGAAATTGTTAATTCAAATTTTATATTCAATAAATAACACTGAAAATAAATGTCTTTCAATGAAGATAAATCGTTCATGCTAAAAAGTTGTATTTTTCTTAATCTTTTGCTATGTGACTGAATAGGACAAGTTCATGGTACAGTTCAGTAAAAAATAAATAAAAAACAACAACTGCAAAATACAAACAATGAAAGACTTAGTGACCCTTTATATTTTCTCAAAATATCAGACTCTCAAAGATCAGACATATTTATGTCGATTACACTACATCAATGTGCATTTCTTCCTCAAAGATGGTCTATTGCAAAACAGCATGTTTCACTCTCTCTCCCTTTCACCCCTCCCCCCTTTAGTCACTCTTCAGTCACTCTGTAGTGACTCAACACAGACAGTCAGGCAGAGTGAGAGCAGGTTTCTGATTTCTTTTTTTAATTTTCTTTAATTCATAGAAGATTGTATAAAATTGATATTAACAGCACTTGCTCAGAATGATTAGATCTCTGTGTGAAAAAAAGTTTTAAAGAGTTTGGATGCTGCACTTTAAAGATATAAAAAATTACGCTTATCTTTTTTACTATATCTTTAAAAAATCACCACATCAACACCGTTCAAGATATCCCAAATCCGCTCGCAATTTAGCATCTTCAGAATCTTCTCTTCATGTTAAAAAAGTTTGGTGTGAACAGTTTGTTCTTCTTAGGAGGAGTATAAATTTGTTTACAGCCTGAATTTTCCAAAAATCTACATTTAAATCAAAATAGCCGGCTTCCTGTTGGTCTTAGCTAATGAGTTTAATTTAGAAAGTTTGATTGAGATTGATGAGAACAATATATGTACAGAGTTTGGTGACTGTAGGAAAACTAACCCCCAAACTTTTGTCAAAAGATAGCGCTATAGAATGCCTGCTCCACACCCATTTATGGAATCGGCATCATACAACGAACAAACTGGTGAAGTTTCATCAGAATCAGGCAATGTGTGCAACAGTTATTAGACACTTCCTGTTTCTCATTTCTCGCCATAACTTTGTCGCCTTGCCGTGGCCAAACCGTTTCAGATATCAAAAATCCCCTCGCAATTTAGCATCCCCAATGTCTTGAGATCATGCTGACCGAGTTTGGTGACAATCCCATGGAAATCCTGGGAGGAGTATATAATATTCCACAGCATGCGCTTTTTACACAGCCCTAAATATCTCACTTCCTGTTGCGTGGAGCCCATGACATAGAGTACATAAGTTGTTTGGCTCAGTGAGATCTATATGTGTACCGAGTTTCATATGAATACGTGTAAGTATGTGTGCGCAGTACATCAAGTTTTCTAAATGTGTTCCAGGGGGCGCTGTAGAGGGCCTGTACCACGCCCGGGTCCCAGCCTCTGTGGCGTCCTGATGGCCGCAGATTCCGATGTGTGTGCAAATTTTCAAGAGTTTTTGAGCATGTTAAGACCCCCTTAAGTGCCCGGAAGGTTTAAAAATAAATAAATAAATAAAATTAAAGCTGCAAGCAGCGATGAACGGGCCCTCGCACCCGGGCTCACCGCCGACCGGTGGCTTTAGGAAAACAGCAAACGGTGGGCAGTATGCTTTTAATACAGTAAATATATGAGAAATATGTCATAAGTCATTTAAATGTGCCAAACTTCCCATTGGCAGCTGGTGGCGCTATGCCTATAAATGGCATGTAGATGTGTTCAGGCCAGCACTATTATCAAACATATGAAGTTTGGTGCAGATTGACCTTGGTATGTTTGAGTTAGTGAAAGATATGATATATCCTGGTGTCAACAGGTGGCGCTATGATAATATCTGAATATTGGCCTTTAGGTGTCTTCAGGCCAGGACTCTTACCAAACCTCTGAAGTTTGAGGCAGATCAGACATTTTATGGCTGAGTTATTACACCTATGTCCATGGCAAAACATCAAACTTTGTCAGCCACGGACACGCCCTTTACTGAAAAACTCAAGATCTTCACAATTTAACATCTCTAAGGCCTCTAGATCAGACTGACCAAATATAATGTTGATTTCATTAAATGTCTAGGAGGAGTTTGCTATAAACCTAATCCCCTGCAAGGACTTCAGATAATGCCAACTGTGAACCAAATGTGAACATTTTCCCTATATTCTGATGATGATGATAAGAACATGTAATTCATGATGATAACAAAATGTTATTATTGCTTGCATTACATTCACCACTTCTGCTTAAATCGTTACCTATCTGTACAATTTGTATGTGGATATTGCTTTGCTGGTGACTCCTGTTATAAGACATCACTCTTAAGCGCTACATAACTAAGAATCAATAAGGAAAACGGTGCACAGTTGGCAAATGCATTCACAGTAACCCTCTGCTAGTTTGGATTTTAAGTTTACTGAATTGAAAGGGTTACACTTTAAAATCAACACAGAGACACATACACACAATATATAAAATGTTGCCATCCAGTTTCATTTGTTAACATTAACTATATTAGTTAACATGAACAATAATTAAATAGCATTTATTAATGTTAATTAATATTAAGCTAAAAAAAAAGTATTCATATATTGTTTAAAGGTAAATTAGTTTATGTACTGTGAATTAACATGAACATGAACACAGTTCATGTGGGTGTACAGCAATACACAAAGTGCTCTATAAACGCTTAATTCTTTCAAAATATCTTTAAAAATCAAGTTGAGTGTTTTAATGGGGCGATATATATATAACTGATCTTAAAATGATGGTTTTCGGATGTTTTGAACAGATAACAGCAAAGTTTGTTTTGTTGTCAAAGTTTGTCTTGAAATTTTTAATTATTATAATTTTATATTCAATAAATAACACTATGAAAATATTGTCTACAATGAAGATTATTCACTCATGCTTAAAAGTTGTATTTTTCTTAATCTTTTGCTATGTGACTGAATAGGACAAGTTCATGGTACAGTTCAGTAAAAATAAATAAAAAACAACAACTGCAAAATACAAACAATGAAAGATTTAATGACCCTTTATATTTTCTCAAAATATCAGACATATTTATGTCGATTACGCTACAGCAATGTGCATCTTCCTCAAAGATGGTCTTAAGCAAAACAGCATGTTCCACTGGTCTCTCTCCCTTACACCCCTCCCCCCTTCAGTCACTCTTCAGTGACTCAATGGTGACTGAACACAGACAGGCACAGGCAGAGTGACAGCAGGTTTCTAATTTCTTTTTTTAATTTTCTTTAATTCATAGAAGCTTGTATAAAATTGATATTTACACCACTTGCTCAGAATGATAAGATCTCTGTGTGAAAAAAGTTGTAAAGAGTTTGGATGCTGCACTTTAAAGATATAAAAAAATTACGGTTATGTTTTTTACTACATCTTTAAAAAATCACCACGTCAACACCGTTCAAGATATCCCAAATTCGCTCGCAATTTAACATCTTCAGAATCTTCTCTTCATGTTAAAAAAGTTTGGTGTGAATACCTTATTTTTCTTAGAAGGAGTGTGAATTTGTTTACAGCCTGATTTTTCCAAAAATCCACATTCAAATCAAAATAGCCGGCTTCCTGTTGGTCTTAGCTAATGAGTTTGATTTAGAAAGTTGTCCAGATTGATGAGAACAATATATGTACAGAGTTTGGTGACTGTAGGAAAAACTAACCCCCCAACTTTTGTCAAAAGATGGCGCTATAGAGTGCCTGCTCCACGCCCATTTATGACCTTTTGCCAGTGTCTAACTATCATTAATATTGACGTGTGTGTTGAGTTTCATGAAATTCTAAGCATGTTATCTGCCTCGAAAAGACAGGAATCAAATTTTAAAGTTTGACACGTTGCCATGGCAACAGCATTTGATTTATCATCGACCCCTTTACATATTCTCATCGGCCGTGTTTTGACATTATTTTGATGAAGTTTGAAGAAAATCAAGTAAAATTAAGAGGCTGATTTCAAAGGATTTTGAAAATGACACACTTCCTGCTGCCAGTTGGTGGCGCTATAACTTTGACTCATAATAGTCACATTTATGGAATCGGCATCATACAACGAACAAACTGGTGAAGTTTCATAAGAATCAAGCAATGTGTGCAACAGTAATTAGACACTTCCTGTTTCTCATTTCTCGCCATAACTTTGTCGCCTTGCCACGGCCAAACCGTTCGAGATATCAAAAATCCCCTCGCAATTTAGCGTCCCCAATGTCTTGAGATCATGCTGACCGAGTTTGGTGACAATCCTATGGAAACCCTGGGAGGAGTACGTTAAATTCCAGAGCATGCGCTTTTTAAACAGCCCTAAATATCTCACTTCCTGTTGCGTTCAGCCCATGACATAGAGTACAAAAGTTGTTTGGCTCAGTGAGATCTATATGTGTACCGAGTTTCATATCAATACGTGCAAGTATGTGTGCGCAGTACATCAAGTTTTCAAACTGTGTTCCAGGGGGCGCTGTAGAGGCCCTGAACAACGCCCGGGTCCCAGCCTCTGTGGCGTCCTGATGGCCGCAGATTCCGACGTGTGTGCAAATTTTCAAGAGTTTTTGAGTATGTTAAGGCCCCCAAAAGTGCCCAGAAGGTTTAAAAAAAAAAAAAAAAAAAAAAAAAAAAAAAGAACCCTTAGAAGAACAATAGGGCCTTCGCCCTTTTGGGCTCGGGCCCTAATAAGAATCCTTAGGAGAACAATAGGGCCTTCGCCCATTCTGGGCTCGGGCCCTAAAGAAGAATAATCCTAAGGAAAACAATAGGGCACTTCGCCCATTCTGGGCTCGGGCCCTAAAAATAAGAATCCTTAGAAGAACAATAAATTCCTAATTAGGAACACATGTGAGAGGAATAACAAAATAACATAACAAGAACAGGAAACTGACCATATAAGTAAACACAGGAACTAAGGCTGGGGGGAAAACAAGGAACATGGACTGTGACAGATCACCCCCCTCCCGGAAGGTGCATCCCGCACCGTAACAGTACTACCGGGGAGGGGGGGCGGGCGCCCTGGAGGCTGGTGCAGGGCAGGAACAGTGGAAAGGACAGGGAGCCATGGCGGAGCATACGGTTGAGGTGGCCATGGCAGATCAGGGAGTTCAGGGAGCCATGGCGGAGCATATAGTTCAGGAGGCCATGGCGGTTCAGGGAGTTCAGGAGGCCATGGCCAAATAGACAGTTCTGGAGGCCATGGTTGGTCAGGGAAATCAGGAGGCCATGATGGGTCAGGGAGATCAGGAGGCCATGGCCGAATAGACAGTTCAGGAGGCCATGGCGCGTCCGCCTCCACGGCCTTGGCCTCAGCATTCGGAGGCTCTGGAAGGCTGGGTGGAACCAGCAGTGACTCAGGAAGGCTGGACAGATCCAGCGGAGACTCAGGAGAGCTGGATGGAACCAGCAGAGACTTGGGAGACTCAGGAGATAGGATTGGGGTCGTAAACTCCATTAAGAGCGCCATGTCCATTATGTCCATAATCTCCATCTTGGCTGGAGACTCTTTTGAGCTGACTCTGGAAGGGCGGCCATCTCGTGAGCTGACTCTGGAAGGGCGGCCATCTTGGGTGCAGACTCTGGCGTGTTGGCCATCTTGGCCTGGGACTCAGACATTTCTGACTGACGTGACGTCGGAGAAGCCGGCGGGCTTGAGCGCTGAGTGGTCGGCTGGCTGGTTCTAAATTGGGGCCGGACACCAGACTCCGAAGGATCCCTTCCCTCCAGCTCAGTCCTGTGGTGTCTGGCAGGTCCACTGGTCGATTGTAATTGGCCCCAATCCAGAACAGAGAGTTTTTATTCCATGGGAATAAAAAAAAAGGAGTTTGTGAGGTAGGCTACTTTTTGATGTATTTGATGGGTAACACTCTTTGGATTATGCTTTTCCCTGTATAGGTTTAGCAGGGTGTACTTAACAGAATGCTCTGTTTGTTTGTTTTATTTTAGTTTGTTGTGTTGTATGGTGAACAAAGTTAGAGCATTGTCTTGGGAACACGTCCGTGTTTTGTAATGGTAACTTGTCACTTGGTTGCTATTGCAAACACTGGTTTACAGTGTATAAAAACTCGCTACAAGTAACTGTATGATAACTAGGGTTGAGTTTAGAAGTTTGCATAGGTAGAGGGAATCGCAAAAATTCATCGAAGAATTTTTGAAGCCTGTCAAATGGTAAATTGGTAAATCAGGACCGAATGAAATGTGTTTTTGGCCCCCGAGTGGAGCAACATTCTTTCCAATCGGGTGACCAGGTACTCGCATTGCTGCCCATTATTGGATCACCATTTCAAGCCACGTTCATGGGGCCATATACTGTTGCCTGTCAGATTTCTGTTCTTAATGTAGTGGGTTGTGTATTTTTGCATGACATCACGGAAGAATGTGTGTTGCGTAACTTCCGTTCTAATCAGTTAAACTGTGTATGGCGCCATACTGGGCATCTCGCACATGGTTGTTTGGCGTTGTACTGGTGTGAGTGTGGAGAGCAACGGCACAGAGTACATGGTGTGTTCTCTCCCGTGTCTGCGGTGTTGCTGATACTACTTGGGTAGGTCACTGATTTATTATGCGTAACAAATAGAATATGGTATGTTTTTGAGTGTGTATGTTTTGTTTTTGTTATAGTAAAAACATCCAGCATTTCGGTCATTTGATTTGGAGTAGTACATCTCTTATCGTGGCTTTTTCCTGTGTATGTGGCTGACAATACCCGGGTAGGTTGCTTAAATTTGTTAAATGCAATGAGCAGAACGTGGGTTGTTTTAGAACGAATGTTTTGTTTTTATTGTAGCAACAGACCTAATACCATGGTTGTTGATTTAGAGCCTTACGCCTCGTACTTTGGTTTCCCCTCGTTCGTGTAGTTGATGACATCAGGGTAGGTTGGTCGATTTTATTCAACGCCATAAACGGTGGTGTGTTTGTTTGTAACAATGTGTTTTGTGTATTCTATTGTAGTAATAAATTACGCAGCATGGTTGCTTAACGGGACATGATGTATTCAGTTGGATTTAGGAAACATCGTGGAGGTAATTGAATATCTTGTTTTAAGGTTTTATAAAGTATAATTCATTGAAATATACTTTGAAGTGTATGTTTTAATGTAAACGTAGGTGTATTTAAATGTGTAATTGTGTTTTGGCAGATTTATTTGGGAGTCGATCATATTAAGACCACTGTTTTTTCCCAGTACTGAATGTTTGTTTGGTTTAGTTTATTTTTCATTTGATTTGACCATTGTATGTGAATATTGTGTATGTTATTTGTTTTGAGGGTTTTTTTGTATACATGTGTGTGTATACCTGTATATTTGGCTAATGTAAAGGGGATTTATATTTGCTGAGATAGCACCTAAGCTATCATTCAGTGTGTTGTGCTGTGGTGATAACACTGTGGTTGATTTGCTTGATGGTGGTATATTGTATTACACATGTGGATGTTATGTATTTCTATGGTTGTAGTGGCGATAGCTGAGATTGTTATTTTCAGCATAAGACTTGTAGTCTAAGTAAATCCATCTGATCCCCTTATTGTTGCCATCTTGGTATTGTATGTTCCTGGTTTTGTATTTTGTTATTGTAATCTAGCTGAATTGTGTGTGTCTTTATATTTATTATATTATTGTTTTTTTTTTATAAAGGAGATAAATAAAGAAACCATGTACTGCACCAGTGCCTATATATTCATTTAGTTGAATATCCTGAGCGGATCCAGTGTCTCTAAGTATTGGTGGGTTGGCATTTTGCTGTCCCCGTAACATTTGGCGTAGTCGGCAGGGTAGAAATATTAAGGCCGTGTCTGTGTGGTGCATGTTTTCTTTGTTTGTTTTTTTCTTGTTTGTTGTGTACTGGGAAAAACAGTGGTTGAAGTCCTGGATCATCGTCAAGGGTTCTGAGCATCGGCCGGGAGCAGCAGTTTTTTTTTTCTTGTTTTTTTTGTGATTGAGAGATATTTGAATTATTATTATTATTATTATTATTATTGTTGTTGTTGTTGTTGTTATTATTTACTTCTTTTTTTTCTCTCTCTCTCAGTTTGTGTTTTTGTCTGGTTGTGTTTGCTTGTTTTTTTTTTCCTTTATTTTAGTATGGCGGAAGAAATGGCGGCACAACTGCAGACATTAACTGAGTTGGTACAACAACTGCAGTCAGAAAATGCCAGACTTAGAGAAGAAAGCACTCAAAGAGTGGTAACTGCCCCTACTAATGATTTGTTGGAGGGTTCTTCCTCTGTTCCGATTTCTTTGACTAACTCTCTTCCAACTCCTGTGTCTATGCCATCTCTTCCTGTGGTAACAGAGCGATATGTTTATGTTCCAAGGGAAAGGAAGTGTCCACGTTTTTCAGGCAAAGCTTCCCAGGATTCTTTGAAAGTAGAAGATTGGATAGAGGAGGTGCGTGGCTCTTTGACTTTACGCCATATGTCAGATGCTGAACAAGTTTTTTTTGTTTTTGATTTATTGGAAGGTGAGGCAAAGGCGGAAATTAAGTTTAGGACCCCTATAGAAAGAAATACTTCAGAAAAGATTTTTTCCATCCTCCGTGAGACCTATGGTTGTTCTAAATCTTATATAGGACTACAGACTCAGTTCTTTCAACGAAAACAGATGGAGGGAGAATCGTTGCGAGAATATTCTCATGCCCTTATGTCCCTTATTGAAGCAGTCCAGCGAAGGGACCCACAATGTTTTGCTAATCCTGATTCTGTTCTTAGGGACCAGTTTATTGAACACGTTAGAGATAACATGTTGAGACGAGAGTTAAAGCGACGGGTACGTATGGACCCCACTGTCTCCTTCTTAGATATTCGTATGGAAGCCATCCAGTGGGTAGAGGAAGGAGAACGTGTTGTGAGCCAAAGGCCTCGTGCTTATTCGTATAGCGCTCAGGGTATGGTTGGGGAGATTCAAACAAATGTAGCGGCAGTACAGTCAGTTGATGAGTTGAAAGAACTGAAGGAGTGTCTTCGTAAACAGAAAGTACAATTACACACTATTATGAGACATCTTGAACCCCCAGCATTCCATAAGAAGTATGATGGTCGTGTACGTGGCTCCAAGTTTCCTTATCAGCCAGATGGTAAACCTATATGTATTCGTTGCAATAAACCAGGTCATATTGCTAGGTTTTGCAATGTAGATTTGAGGTCATCCCACGAGGCTGTAGGAAGGGATGGTCCACAGAGTTCAAGACAGTCCACTGCTACAATTAGATCTACAGTTGGTCAATCGGAAAACTAGAACCCTCCGATGCTGGTGCCCAGGCATCGGAAGAGGAGTTTTTGGGTTTAAAAGGATACGGTAGTACCAAGCTTATAGGGAAATGTCCTACAGTGGAAATGATAGTTGGGGGGGTACCGGTGGCTTGTTTGCTAGATACCGGCTCAATGGTGACCACTATTACTGAACAATTTTTTTTGAACATCTTCAGCCGGCTTTGGGAACGGAGTTGCAGTCTTGTAGCTGGCTAAAGTTGAAGGCGGCTAATGGTCTTGCTATCCCGTATTTGGGTTATTTGGAGGTAGATGTCCAAGTATTGGGTAGATTACTCCCTAGGATGGGCATCTTAGTAGTGAAGAATCCAGAGGGAGTACAGGGTCAGGGGCAACATGGCCAGATTCCCGGCTTGTTAGGAATGAATGTGATCAATCAGTGTTATCAAGAATTATTTATACAGCATGGTGATTCTTTGTTTCAAGTTCCAGGTGTACAAGCTTTGGAAAAAGAATGGAAGAAGGCACTTGCAGAATGCAGACAACTTGACCGTGTCCTTGACACAGGGTTGATTGGCCGTGTTCGGGTTCGTCCTGGACCTGCTGTTCTGGTCCCAGCTGGCACGTTAAAGTTTGTTTCTGCTATTTGTCACACTGGTTTAGGCTCTACATTTTTCTCAGGTTTGTTAGAGCCCTTACCTTTGGAGAATTGCCACTTACCGTGTGATTTGATTATATCTTCTGCCTTTCTTCCAGTTACTCAGGGAAGGTTGGAGGTACCTGTTGTGAATGTAGGGACTCATGATCGGTGGATTAGGCCTAAGGTAGTTCTTGGAGAATTTCACTTAGTATCATTACAGCCAACAACACAGGTACAGTTTGATGCTCAGAGATCTACTGGAGAACAGGTAGCCATAGTTCAAGCGGTGGCAGTAGAAGAACTCCCTTCGGTAGATTTCTCACAGTTAGTTTGGCCGAATTTGTCTTCGCAGGAAGAATCGGAAGCCCGCAATCTCTTGAAGAGGTATAGTGATATCTTTAGTCGTGGGGAAGGTGACTTAGGCTGTACCACTTTGGTTGAGCATACAATACCTTTACTGGATGAGACTCCGGTGCGACAGCGTTATCGTAGGTTACCTCCTTCTCAGTACGATCAAGTAAAGCGGCATATTCAAGAGCTGGTAGATCAAGGGGTTGTAAAGCAAAGTTGCAGTCCATATGCTTCCCCAATTGTTGTTGTGCAAAAAAAGGATGGTTCAATTAGGCTGTGTGTTGACTATCGACAGCTAAATTTAAGAACTCGTAAGGATGCTTTTCCTCTCCCACGGATTGAGGAGTCCTTGGATGCTTTGGCCGGGGCTAGGTTGTTTAGCACTTTAGATCTGGCTAGTGGATACAACCAGGTTCCTGTAGCCAGGCAAGATCAGGAGAAGACTGCGTTTTGCACCCCCTTTGGGCTCTTTGAGTTTACAAGGATGCCCTTTGGGTTGTGCAATGCGCCAAGTACCTTTCAGCGCCTTATGTAAAGGATATTTGGCGACCAACGATTTCATGCTTTGCTTTTATATCTTGATGATATCGTTGTCTTTTCAACTACTTTTCAGCAGCATTTGGAGAGGTTAGAAATGGTGTTGGGACGTCTCCGGCAATATCACTTGAAATTGAAGCTACAAAAGTGTCATTTGTTTCAGACTGAGGTAAAATATCTGGGGCACATTATTTCAGCAGAGGGGGTAGCTACGGACCCGGAAAAGGTTAGTGTTGTGGCCCAGTGGCAAAGGCCTAGTAATGTGACGGAATTGCGTTCCTTTTTAGGTTTCGCTTCATATTATCGTCGATTTGTTGAAGGGTTTGCTTCGGTTGCTGCACCTTTGCATAAGCTGGTGGGAGCTTTGCAAGGTGGTAAAAAGCCGGTTCGTAGGGCTTTAGGCTCTTTCGAACAACATTGGACTGATAATTGTGAAAAAGCTTTTGTGACTCTTAAAGAGAAGTTGGTGCATACCCCTGTTTTGGGATATGCAGATTTTGCAAAACCGTTCATTTTGGAAATCGATGCGAGTCACCGTGGTCTCGGAGCAGTTTTGTCTCAAGATCAGGGGGGACAGATTCGGCCTATTGCATTTGCGCCCTCCTGAAACTAACATGTCAAACTATAGCTCGATGAAATTGGAGCTTTTGGCTTTAAAATGGTCAGTAACTGAGAAGTTCAGGGAATATTTAATGGGTAATAAGTTTGTTGTATATACTGATAATAACCCTTTGAGTTATTTGCAAACAGCGAAATTGGCAGCAATAGAACAGCGCTGGGCTTCTCAGCTGGCTCTTTTTGATTTTGAGCTTCGGTACCGACCGGGGGCAGCTAATCGTAATGCGGACGCATTGTCGCGTCTTCCCGCACCTATTGAGAGTAGTCAGGTGATTAGTGGTGCCGGGACTGTAGTTCCTACTGAGGTGATTGTGAACCAGCAAGTGTTGAAGTCAAATTTTTATGCTGTTGAAGTTCTAGCTGTAAATGCTGTACCAATGCGAGAGAAAGGCGATCTCTCTGTCTTGCAGGCGTCTGATCCAGTGATTGGAAATTTTTTGAGACACTGGAGGGGGGGAACACCGCCCTCAAAGGGAGAAATAGCCCAGGGACCTGAAGGTCTTAGGGAGTTAGTTAGGCAGTTAGCTCGGATTAGGGAGGATAAGGGAGTATTGTATCGAAAGGTTCAGCTTCCACCTGTAGGAGAGGTTGTCTTACAGTTATTACTTCCCATGGCGTTAAGGGCTGAGGTTTTTAGGAATGTGCATGACAATCATGGCCATCAGGGTGTTGAGCGAACCACGACCCTGCTAAGGGAAAGATGTTATTGGCCAGGAATGTGGAAGGATGTTAAAAAGTGGTGTAGTGAATGTGAGCGGTGTGTATTGGCTAAGGCCACACAGCCTAAATTTCGCACCTATATGGGAAGTCTTAGTGCATCAAGGCCGCTGGAAATCATTGCTATTGATTTCACTCTTATGGAACGAGCTAGTAACGGTCAGGAGAATGTTTTGGTGGTAACAGATGTGTTTTCTAAATTCACACAAGCCTTTGCCACCACAGATCAGAGAGCAAAGACTGTGGCTCATATACTTGTGGAAAAGTGGTTTTGTGTGTATGGTGTACCCAAGCGTATACATTCCGATCAGGGCCGTAGCTTTGAGAGTGAGTTGCTCAAACATCTTTGTGAGATCTACGGAATTCAGAAGAGTCGTACCACCTCATATCATCCCGAGGGAAATGGGCAGTGCGAACGTTTTAATCGAACGTTGCACGATTTGCTGAGAACTTTGCCCCCAGATAAGAAAAGAAAGTGGCCACAGTTCCTCTCGCAACTCTTATTTGCGTATAACACAACTGTTCATCAGTCAACACAGCACTCCCCTTATGAACTTATGTTTGGTCAGAAGCCACAGTTGCCCATTGATTTTCTTTTGGGTGTGGCTGGGGAGGAGCTGGTAGAAGGTAGTGTAGGTGACTGGATTCTTCAACATAAAGAGCATTTGTCTGTGGTCTATGATAGCGCCCGGAGGTATTTAGAGGAAAGGGCTCCATACCAGAGAATACCACCGAATGATGTATCTATCCTTGCTCCAGGCACATTAGTTTATTGTAGGAGTCATCCTTTAGGGCGAAATAAGATCCAAGATGCATGGGCCCCTAGTGTGTTTGAAGTTGTGGAATGTAAGGACGGCCTCGGTAATGTGTACGAGGTGCGCCGCCAAGATGGTGTGGGCCCTACTAAGTGCCTCCATAGATCTGAGTTAAAGCCAGTCCCTACTTCATATGTCATTCGGACCTCAGGGGCTGAGGGAGGAGTAGAGAATAATGAAGTAGTAGAGGAGGAGACTGAGGAGGAGCAAAGTGATGGATTGGTTGTGGAAGTTACAGTTTCCCATCCGAGGGCTTCGAATCCGATGAGTACAGGACAAACGGAAAGGGGAATGCAGTTATGTTCCGACCATGGTCCTGGAGATCAGGTTGATTGTGTTGGGGGGATTGGGGAACAACATTCTGCTACATCAACGGAAAGTTTGGTTTCATTAGGAGATACAGGGGGTGGTGGTTCATCAACTGTAAGCAGTAGTGGACAAGGTAGAGAGGATGGGATACCTCTCCTAATTAGACGTAGTACACGTCCTACGGCTGGACGTCACCCGAATCCATTTCGGCTACCCCAGGGGTTAAGTCGTAGTGAGGCAGTAGTGAAGTCTCAGGTTACTGTATTTAGACCATGGCAGTAAGAGTACTAAGGAGGTATTCACCGGGACGGTGAATTTTTAAAGTAGGGGTGTGTGTAGTGGGTTGTGTATTTTTGCATGACATCACGGAAGAATGTGTGTTGCGTAACTTCCGTTCTAATCAGTTAAACTGTGTATGGCGCCATACTGGGCATCTCGCACATGGTTGTTTGGCGTTGTACTGGTGTGAGTGTGGAGAGCAACGGCACAGAGTACATGGTGTGTTCTCTCCCGTGTCTGCGGTGTTGCTGATACTACTTGGGTAGGTCACTGATTTATTATGCGTAACAAATAGAATATGGTATGTTTTTGAGTGTGTATGTTTTTTTTTTGTTATAGTAAAAACATCCAGCATTTCGGTCATTTGATTTGGAGTAGTACATCTCTTATCGTGGCTTTTTCCTGTGTATGTGGCTGACAATACCCGGGTAGGTTGCTTAAATTTGTTAAATGCAATGAGCAGAACGTGGGTTGTTTTAGAACGAATGTTTTGTTTTTATTGTAGCAACAGACCTAATACCATGGTTGTTGATTTAGAGCCTTACGCCTCGTACTTTGGTTTCCCCTCGTTCGTGTAGTTGATGACATCAGGGTAGGTTGGTCGATTTTATTCAACGCCATAAACGGTGGTGTGTTTGTTTGTAACAATGTGTTTTGTGTATTATATTGTAGTAATAAATTACGCAGCATGGTTGCTTAACGGGACATGATGTATTCAGTTGGATTTAGGAAACATCGTGGAGGTAATTGAATATCTTGTTTTAAGGTTTTATAAAGTATAATTCATTGAAATATACTTTGAAGTGTATGTTTTAATGTAAACGTAGGTGTTTTTAAATGTGTAATTGTGTTTTGGCAGATTTATTTGGGAGTCGATCATATTAAGACCACTGTTTTTTCCCAGTACTGAATGTTTGTTTGGTTTAGTTTATTTTTCATTTGATTTGACCATTGTATGTGAATATTGTGTATGTTATTTGTTTTGAGGGTTTTTTTGTATACATGTGTGTGTATACCTGTATATTTGGCTAATGTAAAGGGGATTTATATTTGCTGAGATAGCACCTAAGCTATCATTCAGTGTGTTGTGCTGTGGTGATAACACTGTGGTTGATTTGCTTGATGGTGGAATATTGTATTACACATGTGGATGTTATGTATTTCTATGGTTGTAGTGGCGATAGCTGAGATTGTTATTTTCAGCATAAGACTTGTAGTCTAAGTAAATCCATCTGATCCCCTTATTGTTGCCATCTTGGTATTGTATGTTCCTGGTTTTGTATTTTGTTATTGTAATCTAGCTGAATTGTGTGTGTCTTTATATTTATTATATTATTGTTTTTTTTTTATAAAGGAGATAAATAAAGAAACCATGTACTGCACCAGTGCCTATATATTCATTTAGTTGAATATCCTGAGCGGATCCAGTGTCTCTAAGTATTGGTGGGTTGGCATTTTGCTGTCCCCGTAACATTAATTATTTGATTAATACTCCAAACCAAAAAAAAGAAGTCTAGAGTGTGTCATGTAAACATGTTAAAACCTTGCTGTTAGATCGCTGTCCCCATGCCTAGACAATTAAGATCCAGCCCCGGACACCAGATCCCATCAGAAAATACCAGTTTGCCCAGTAACAGAACCACTCGTCAGCAGTTATAGTAAAAACATCCAGCATTTCGGTCATTTGATTTGGAGTAGTACATCTCTTATCGTGGCTTTTTCCTGTGTATGTGGCTGACAATACCCGGGTAGGTTGCTTAAATTTGTTAAATGCAATGAGCAGAACGTGGGTTGTTTTAGAACGAATGTTTTGTTTTTATTGTAGCAACAGACCTAATACCATGGTTGTTGATTTAGAGCCTTACGCCTCGTACTTTGGTTTCCCCTCGTTCGTGTAGTTGATGACATCAGGGTAGGTTGGTCGATTTTATTCAACGCCATAAACGGTGGTGTGTTTGTTTGTAACAATGTGTTTTGTGTATTATATTGTAGTAATAAATTACGCAGCATGGTTGCTTAACGGGACATGATGTATTCAGTTGGATTTAGGAAACATCGTGGAGGTAATTGAATATCTTGTTTTAAGGTTTTATAAAGTATAATTCATTGAAATATACTTTGAAGTGTATGTTTTAATGTAAACGTAGGTGTTTTTAAATGTGTAATTGTGTTTTGGCAGATTTATTTGGGAGTCGATCATATTAAGACCACTGTTTTTTCCCAGTACTGAATGTTTGTTTGGTTTAGTTTATTTTTCATTTGATTTGACCATTGTATGTGAATATTGTGTATGTTATTTGTTTTGAGGGTTTTTTTGTATACATGTGTGTGTATACCTGTATATTTGGCTAATGTAAAGGGGATTTATATTTGCTGAGATAGCACCTAAGCTATCATTCAGTGTGTTGTGCTGTGGTGATAACACTGTGGTTGATTTGCTTGATGGTGGAATATTGTATTACACATGTGGATGTTATGTATTTCTATGGTTGTAGTGGCGATAGCTGAGATTGTTATTTTCAGCATAAGACTTGTAGTCTAAGTAAATCCATCTGATCCCCTTATTGTTGCCATCTTGGTATTGTATGTTCCTGGTTTTGTATTTTGTTATTGTAATCTAGCTGAATTGTGTGTGTCTTTATATTTATTATATTATTGTTTTTTTTTTATAAAGGAGATAAATAAAGAAACCATGTACTGCACCAGTGCCTATATATTCATTTAGTTGAATATCCTGAGCGGATCCAGTGTCTCTAAGTATTGGTGGGTTGGCATTTTGCTGTCCCCGTAACATTAATTATTTGATTAATACTCCAAACCAAAAAAAAGAAGTCTAGAGTGTGTCATGTAAACATGTTAAAACCTTGCTGTTAGATCGCTGTCCCCATGCCTAGACAATTAAGATCCAGCCCCGGACACCAGATCCCATCAGAAAATACCAGTTTGCCCAGTAACAGAACCACTCGTCAGCAGAGTAGTCTAATACCCAAACCCTGTTAACAGGAGGTCTTGTCTGGTACCCAAAAAAATACCCAAAACACTATTAACAGTCTTCTGTCAGCCAAGAAGTACGCCAAAATGTTATGCCATCCTGACGATTACACCAAAATGTTGACTGAGGAAAAACTAGTGAAATCAAAGAGCAGAAGCAGGAGACGAAGTTATGATGGTAAAAAGGAGCAGAGTTTATTGAATAGTCTTAGTTGCATATGTCTCAATGCTCAGACTTCGTCTGAAGAACACAGATCCAACAAGTATTGTTATACCAAACTGCTTCAAAACAGCATTCCATAAACCTTGAGGTTCATAAACATTCCCTCATATCTCTTATTATGAGGACAAACAGGCCATGAAACCACATAGTCATAAGACTAAACAACAATGGAAAAATAATAACATAATATAAATGACTAATCAATTAATAAATCAATGAAATGGATATATAAATGACTATAATGATTATTATAAATGATTATGATAAAATGCAATAATTAAATGATAAATGATAATAAATGAATGAAGAATAAATGAAGAATATGGAAAAGAAAGTAAAACAACACAAATGTATGGTTACTCTCTTGAAGCAACACACACACAGTTTGCATTTGAGGATCCTCAGATCATTCATTCCCCCTCGACAAAACTAAACGATTATTGCAAGCAAACCTTCATAATCTTAATGAAAAACATACTTTGAAAAGTTTGTTTCAGGGTTTCTATGAGAGAGGACTCAAATGAGATCCCTGACAGTTTGGGTGATCAGGCCGTACTCTTCCCTTCTACATGTTCAAAAGAACAGGTCAATTCTGTCATCCCGCGTACCAGCATCGGTTAGGGGAAATTTGTGTCTCTGACTGTTGTGTTGTCGTACAACAGTTAACAGTAATCTGACAAAGCAAATCAACACTCTTATGGAAATGTACAAGAGTAAGATGATAAACACTCCTGAAACAGGGACTAAAGCCTTTAAAATAATTGAAAAGTGGCCCCAATATTGATCCAAATTATGTGTCCTTAATGAAGTTTAGCTTGTTATCTTAGCATCTCAGCATCAAGGTTTCCATGCCCTAGTATTTGTTCAAGTTGTCTGGCAGGTTTATCAATTTAAAAGTAGAACTGTCAGGTGAAGTGCACCATTTAAAATCAAATTAGATACAGGTAATAAATGTGCATACCAATTCTATGATGTGCTGAACCAATGGAAAATTCCCTTAGGAGTCTTTTAAGATTTAACCAAAATCACATCACTATGACTTTCTAGTCATGACAAATCATTAAATTACATCATGTCATGTTTACCATATCTTGCAGCATGATGACAATAAATCACCCATGAATTGGTCTGATTGACTCTACATGACAAATATATGACTTAAAATGTCTTAAAAATGAAAGCACAAACTCAGCAATATAATATAAAATTACTGATATCTCTTTTGTAGCTCAAATTATGTGACATGCTTTTGTTTACTGATCTTAAAATGCTCTTCCAGTTGTTGTGTCAATGTTAAATATTTCATCATCTAGCTTAACATCTGACCATCTCCATAGCTGTAGAAATGATATCATCTGATCCAGTAGCTTAGCTACCCCCACGATACGTACCGAATTACCATGAAATGCCAGACAGAACACACTCACTACTTTGCAGCAGCTAAGCCAGGAGAAGACACCTGTGAGAGTCGTCCTCGTCCTCACTCGTGGCCCAGAGTCAGAAGCCCAGTGGTCTGGGACATTCTACCGTCTGGTCATGCGAGAAGCAACCCTGACTCCGCTCTTATGGAGATAACAGCTCCGTGTTATTCCATCCTGCCGACTACGCCAAAATGTTAGATCGCTGTCCCCATGCCTAGACAATTAAGATCCAGCCCCGGACGCCAGATCCCATCAGAAAATATCAGTTTGTCCTGTAACAGAACCACTTGTCAGCAGAGTAGTCTAATACTCAAACCCTGTTATTAAAAGTGAAGAGCAGAAGCAGGAGACGAAGTTATGATGGTAAAAAGGAGCAGAGTTTATTGAGTAGTCTTAGTTGCGTATGTCTCAATGCTCAGACTTAGTCTGAAGAACACAGATCCAACAAGCATTGTTATACCAAACTGTTTCAAAACAGCATCCCATGAACCTTGAGGTTCATAAACATGCCCTCATATCTCTTATTCATGAGGACAAACAGGCCATGAAACCACACAGTCATAAGACTAAACAACAATGTAATATATATATATATATATATATATATATATATATATATATATATATATATCGGGACAATCTGACCACCTTTCTTTGTTTCTCACCCCCAAATACTCACCCCTCATCAACCGTGTGAAGCCATCAGTGAAGACCATCAAGGTGTGGCCAGCAGGGGCAGACTTCACACTTCAGGACAGATTTCTACACACTGACTGGAGTATGTTTGCTTCTCAGGCCACCTGTGGCTCTCACACGGACATTGACAGATACACTTCCTCTGTTCTGGATTACATCAACACCACCATAGACAGTGTTACAACCCAGAAACAGATCACCACATACCCAAATCAGAAGCCATGGATGAACAAGGAGGTGCGTCTCCTGTTGAACGCACGCAACACTGCCTTTAGATCAGGTGATGCACAGGCCTACAGCACTTCCAGGGCTAATCTGAAGAGGGGCATCAAAAAGGCCAAGCACTGCTACAAACTTAAGCTAGAGGAGCACTTTTCTAATTCTGACCCTCGACGCATGTGGCAGGGCATTCAGGCCATCAGCGATTACAGACCCAGCCACTCCACCCCCACAGCCACTAATGTCTTCTTCCTGGATGAGCTTAATGACTTTTATGCTCGCTTTGAGAAAGACAATAAAGAGACTGCCACCAAGTTCACTTTGTCAACCGACCACTCACCCATCACACTAAACTCCTCTGACGTCTACACCGCACTGAATCGGATCAACGCGCGCAAGGCTGCTGGACCAGACGGTATCCCTGGCCGCGTACTGAGGGCATGTGCGGAGCAGCTCGCTGGGGGATTCACAGACATTTTTAACATGTCCCTTGCCCAAGCAACTGTACCCACATGTCTTAAATCCACCTCCATTGTGCCAGTGCCGAAACACTCCAACCCAACATGCCTGAATGACTACCGCCCTGTAGCACTCACACCCATCATTATGAAGTGCTTCGAGCGGCTGGTCCCTCTCACACCTCAAGAACTCTCTCCAATCCACACTGGACCCACACCAGTTTGCCTACCGTGGCAATAGGAGCACAGATGATGCAGTCTCCATAGCGCTGCACTCTGTATTCACACACCTGGACAATACAAACACTTATGCACGAATGCTGTTTGTTGATTTCAGCTCAGCATTCAACACTGTCAGACCTTCTAAGTTAATCACCAAACTTAGAGACCTGGACATTAACACTTCACTCTGTAACTGGATTATGGACTTTCTAACCAACAGACCTCAGCATGTTAGGTCAGGCCACATCTGCTCCACTACCATCATACTGAACACTGGTGTACCACAGGGCTGTGTGCTGAGCCCCTTCCTCTACTCCCTTTTCACCCACGACTGCAGGCCTGTGTATGGATCTAACACCATCATCAAGTTTGCAGACGACACTACAGTGATCGGTCTCATCAGCAACAACGATGAGACTGCCTACAGGGAGGAGATCCAGCATCTGGCCACATGGTGCACAGACAATAATCTGCTCCTTAACACCACCAAAACCAAGGAGCTCATTGTGGACAGGAAGGGAAGAAGAGGTTCACACGAACCCATCCACATCAACGGGATGGCTGTTGAGCCTGTTTCATCCTTTAAGTTCCTGGGGACCCACATTTCGGAGGATCTATCCTGGACCACCAACACCTCCAGCCTGGTCAAGAAGGCTCACCAGCGCCTGTTCTTCTTGAGAACACTTGAGAAGAACCAGCTGTCCTCAGCTATCCTGGTGAACTTCTATCGCTGCACGATAGAAAGCATCCTTACGAACTGTGTCACAGTCTGGTATGGAAGCTGCTCTGTTGCGGAGCGTAAGGCACTGCAGCGGGTGGTGAAAACTGCCCAACGCATCATAGGGACTCCACTTCCATCCATTGAGGACATTCAGAAGAAGCACTGTCTGCGTCGAGCACGCAGTATTCTTAAGGATTCCTCTCACCCCGCCCACAAACTGTTTTCTCTCCTGCCTTCTGGCAGGCGTTTCAGATGCCACAGGACAAGAACTAGCAGACTGAGGAACAGCTTCTTTCCCAGAGCTGTCTCCTTATTGAACTCTGACCCCCACTGACCCTTGGCCCCCACCCCCACCCCCACACACTCCCCACTACCATTGCACTACTTAATATTCATTGCACTACGCTGTACATACCCATTTGTAATGCACATTTCCATTGCACATATACATACTGTAAATTTGTGATAAATCTATATCTATACATGTCAATTTGTAAATTCCTGCTTCAGTAAACAGTAACCTGTATATTATGTTCTTATCTACCTGCAATTTATATTATAGTTAATAGCAACCTGTATATTGTGTTCATCTATTTGTACATTCTAATTGTAGTTAATTATCATCTGTAAATTATGCTCACAGTACTTCATCTGTAAATATTATCCATAGTTCTCCCTGTACATATTCCCTATAAGTGCACTTATAATTTATACTTTTATCCTGCACTTGCTGCTTATTGCACTCCTGGTTAGACCTAAACTGCATTTCGTTGCCTTGTACTTGTACATGTGTAATGACAATAAAGTTAAATCTAATCTAATCTAATATATATATATATATATATATATATATATATATATATATAACATAATACAAATGACTAATCAATTAATAAATCAATGAAATGGATATATAAATGACTATAATGATTATTATAAATTATTATGAATGAATGAAGAATAAATGAAGAATATGGAAAAAGAAAGTAAAACACAACACAAATGTATGGTTTCTCTCTTGAAGCAAAACACACACAGTTTGCATTTGAGGATCCTCAGGTCCTTCATTACTATGCTTGTAAAGTTCAAGTTGATACTATAAACTTGGATGTGGCTGATGCAAGCATTAAACCTGTTCCTTTGTCAAGTTCTTCTGATTAAACTATTGAGCCAGCCTCTGTTATTGTAGGTGGGGAGGTAGAGGAACTCGATCTTGGGGATTCCATTCTTCATAGGCGGTTGCGGAACTCTGAAGCATTAAATTCTTTGCATGCTCAGCTAAACTATTTAATGGTTACGCAGATTATTGATTTAATTAACTTAATTAAATAGTACACTTCATTATTTCCAGATACTCCTTCTCGCACAAATTTGATCAAACATGACATTGACGTTGGAAACTCAGCCCCAATTCGTCAGCGCTATTGTCAAGTGTTAGTAAATAAGAAAAAAAAAACTGTTAGGTGCTGAAGAATGATATTGCGGTGCCATCTTTTTCTAGTTGGGCTTCTTTGTCCTTGTTAGGTAATAAACCTGATGAAAAGTTTAGATTTTGTACAGATTACTGAAGGTAAATGCCATTATGAGGCCTGATTCCTTTCCGTTGCCATGGATTAAAGATTGTGCCGATCAGGTAGAGAAGGCCAGGTTTGTAAGTAAGTTTGGTATTCTAAAGGGTTACTGGCAGGACCCTCTAATGGAAAGGGCTCAGGAAATATTTGCTTTTGTGACACCTTCAAGATTATTTTCTTACAAGGTAATGAGTTTTGGGTTGCGAAATGCACCCACAACCTTTCAACGCTTGAAAGATGAATAGGGTTATATCCGGCTTGGAGGGTTCAGGGTTCTCACTCTTTTCCGGTGATCATTTTCCAGGACTTTTCCAGGACATTTCCAGGACATTTTTATTTGAATTATGCCAGAAATAAAAGACAAGAAGAACACCCTAAAGTAATACATTCCTTTCACAAGACGTCTTTAAAAACATCTAGTTTATGGCCACGACTTAATTATAAAATCAGCTCTTTAATATGAGCTCTTAATATTTTCAAAACCAATTTTAGTACCATAGCAAAATAAACAAAATATATTGTAAGTATTCAATTATTTTATTTACCTATTTGAAAATAAAAATTAATTAACTCAGTTCATTATTTATGCTAACAATAATATTAAAGAAAAAAATTATTTTTTTCAAATATTTTCGATTAAATGTTCCTTTAAAGGGGTCAAGTGAAAAATGAGTAGATTCTGACTAACACCTCTGATTGGTTATTGCATATCACTGTTCATAGAAAGTGACATAAATATTCACAGAAGTGTTTGAAAGCAGCTGCCTATCAACAAGTACTGAATTAAGTCTGTACTTGGTATGTTTTGCTAAGCAAGATATGAGAAAAAGAAAAGTTTCGATGGGATTTTTATTTTATCTGATAAAGTAGCATTCATGAGCGCAGTGCTGCTTTGTGTACAGCTGTTACCGGGGAAACTGATGTTTTTGCCGCTTCAAAAGTGCCTGAGTTTCTGATCTAATTTCAAAATCTGAAGCAAAAACAAAATGGTCTAACTTTCTTTGTGAAATTATGCTACATGAAAAAATATCTGCAGGAAACAAAAACAGCACACTGGTTGATGGAGAGCATAAATTCCCCCTCTGACAGCAGGTGGTGCTTATGGAACAGCAGCTATATAGTGTTTCCCTGGTTACCACTGTAAACAAAGCAACACTGTGCCTAAATACTTTAATATGGATAATACAGTGGCAAGATGAAAAAAAAATACCACCTTTATGGATTTTCCTCCAATATTTTGCACATCGTAAACAGTGAGCTCGTTTTGCCAGTATTTTCTCCTCTTTGCGTTCATCTTTAGCATCTCTGAGCTTTGTTAATGTCCCATTACATACTTCATAATATTTCCACACAAATGACATTTTGGAAAATGCTTGCAATACAGTTTGTGCACAAGTCCGGAACAGAGATCGGCTGAAATGAAATAAAAGTGCTGATTGCTAATTGTGTATTTGGAGCAGAAACTGGCCAGTAACAATTTATTTTAATAATAATTTTCCAGGACAATTACAAGATTTTCCAGGACACTTTCTATTTTCTGTCTTTTTCCATGTGTTTTCCAGGACTGGAAAGGTAGTCATACTGTACATTTTCCAGGTTTTCCAGGATGTGTGGGAACCCTGGGGTTGCACAGTATATTTAGAAGATTTTGTTGTTTTTCATACTTAGGAGGAACACTTCATATTCAAGCACTTTTTGATTGTTTTGTTAAAGCCAATTTGACAGTCAATTTATTAAAGAGTAAGTTCAGAAAAGCTACGGTTACTTATCTTGGGAAGGTGGTGGGTCCTGGTAAAGTGTGCCTCATCCACGCCAAGGTGGAAGCTATAGATAAGTATCCTACACTCACTACCAAAAAAGAATTGATTAGATTTCTGGGCATGGTTGGATTTTATTGTTGTTTTTGTAGGATTTTTTTCTACTGTTGCAGTGCCCCTTACTTATTTGTTGCGAAGGAGGAGTGGATTTTTGTTTTGTGGACTTCTGTTTGTCAGCAGGCAGTTGCTGCTTATGGAGGCACCTGGTTTAGCCACCACAAAATTTGACTGCCTTTTTCATTTGCTGGTGGATGCCAGTAATGTGGGTGTTGGTGCTGTCTCGTTAGAGATCTGAAGACAGCATCGATCATCCAGTGGGGTTCTTCTCTAGGAAGTATAATTCTTTCCAGCTTAATTATTCACTAAGAAGGTGGCTCTGATTTGGGCCCTGCAACACTTTGAGGTCTACGTAGGGTCATCTGAGGGACCTTTAGTGGTCTACACTAACTATAATCCTTTAGTCTTCTTGCATTTCCTACAAAATCCAAACCAAAGGCTTATGAAGTGGTGTTTATTTTTACAATGTTACCTAGATGTACGCCATATTAAAGACTCAGTAAATGTAACTGCTGATGCACTATCCCTTGTTCATTTGGAAATCAACATTACAAAGTCCATACAGTCCAAGTTTTGTCAACTGCCCAACTCCTTCCAGCAGCCTAGGAAGCAAAATTATGAAAGGAATAGGGAGAACAGGAGACAACCTCTAGAACATCTAGACCATGGGGTTACCGTGACCAATAAGACAAAAAGTAACTTTTGACTGGGCTTTTTTTTAAAACAGCAGCTGAACATGAACATGTTGGATTTGCTGTGTTTGGATGTCGATGCCATTGGTTATTCTGCAATTTTGTCTCTGCAGCACACTCTCTGATGAGCACCACCTGTGGGCAATTTGCAACTGCCAAGCAAGCAGAGTGCAAAAGAGATGCATGGGCGCAAAAGAAATGGGTTTCCATCCAAAGTTTTGAATTTAACTTAGCGCAAAACTGGAATATCACATAAAACATATAAGCACATCCAACGAGTCAAAAAGAAAAAAAAATCATCACTTCCTGATAAACTGGCAATACATATCACTAAGAAATGTAGAAGAAATCACTAAATCCTAAAAACAGCATCATGGAAACATAGCTAATGTTGTAAATGCACAAAAAGTGTGCACATGAACTTTCAAGCAAGTTTACATGTGATGTAGTAGGACTCCTTCAATTCCGAACAAATCCATGTTTGTGTTCTTAACCAGGAGAGGAAGAGGAGAAAAATATTTTTGAAAATCCTCTGCTTGTGTGGTTCTGATTTTAACCATCAGCCAGAGTGACACTAATAGCTTTCCTTCCATGTTTCCATTAATAGAGTGTGTAAGGCTTTGCTAAAGCTCCCAGCTTAGGGTGTACACAGTTCTGATGCATATGCAATTTCATATTTAATCTTTCAGCATGTTTTCTGTTTCTGCTGAAATACTTGGGGATTTTTATGGATCCAAAATGTTTAGCCTTCCCTAGTCAACAATAATAGGTGTATTTAATTAGAATGTTCTGGTTGATAAACATTAATTTCTATTAAATAACAAATATCCCAGAAAGCAATGTACCAAATATGGGTATCATGTCATAAAATATTTTTAATACAACTGAATTTGTACATAAACTGATCAAAATTAAAAAACAAAAATCAAAACTGTCACACATCTTTTGCTATGTGTTTGATTATGCATAGGTGAGTACCCAGTTTTAAGCTACAGTGATCTAACGCCACATTAAAGAGCTCCAAATCCGTATTTATTGCTTGAATTCCCTAATGTTTCATATCAAAAATAACAAAGCACAAAGATTAGCCTATTGCGATTTTATGGATGGGAGGTGCACTATGTATTGTTCATTCATCATCTGAAAACAGCATAGACCAAAAGAACGACTGGGATTTAAGAATTGATATTGGTTCATAAAAATGATAATCTATTCAAATCGAGAAATCTTTATTTATTTATTATTTTGTTATTTTTAGTGTCCACTGCTGTCACTGGTGTTAATTCAAAATAAATGCATAAAATAAGTTTGTTTTTCTTTCAGTGTGATGTCTGACCCTAACAGATTTTGGGGGATTATAGACAATACTTTTTTGAAGTCTTGTTCAAGGCAAGGGGCTGTGAAAGCAGAGCAAATGACATTGGCAAGGACATTAGCCGGAGGGCTGTTTGCTGCTCACAAGGAGACTTAGATGTCATATATACACTCTATAAGCAGGCATATGCAATCATTTTATCTGTGTCACTCTATTTTCCATAGAGTTTTTCTCTTATGCCATTTCCCACTCCTCTCTTCTGTGTTTTCTCATTCTGTCCTGCATCACCTGTGTGTAAGTGTGATGTTTCCTTGCATCTCTGCAGGGGTCTACTGCATGTCCTTGCCTGCTTATTATTATGCATGAGCACAGAGAGCTCCCATATGGTGAGGTGTATCACATGGAAACAAAGACCAACACTCTGGCATGTTGACGATGTCTTTCTTTCCATTAACATGCCAGCTGAAAATGTCCTGGTACTCTATCCAAGGGGCTAGAAGGCTGTCACACTTGAGAATTGGATGATTATTTAAACAATAGTAATATAATATTATCAGTGTATAAGAAAATGTACAAATGATTTTAAACCAGCATATTTAACTAGTAGATCAATACATGTTCACATAGTATGCATGTGAATCATCAAATAAAATCACAAAAGTTATTTTATATACATGAAAAGCTTTTTACATGCACGTGTCTGCTTTAATGTTTAAAATACATTTAGTGAAAATCGTCAAAATATGGGTTGAATAACCATTGTCTTTTGACATAACAGATATATTTGTGTAAATATGAAACAACATACTCATGCTGACCTGTACTGTATTAATATGTAAAATAAATAAGTGAAAATATAATACTAATTATTTCTTGAAGATTGGTAAAGCTTTTGTTTTTTAAAGTGGAAATGAAGCAGTCAGTCAAGTTTACTGTAAATACTGTATATTTAATAATAAAATATAATTATATAATTTTATATATATATATATATATATATATATATATATATATATGTATGTATGTATGTGTGTGTGTGTGTGTGTGTGTAACAATGTAACCAATAAAAAAAGGATGTTTTGTTATAGCTTTTGGAGCAAGGGTGCCATCTTGCCATACCACAGTAGCTGTGTTTCCATCCACCTATTTTTATGCGCATTTTGAAATATTGCATGAAAAACGCTGAATGGAATCGCCTAGATGTGCATGCATTTTAAAGATGCGCATAACAAAACTTATGTGCACAATTGAGTAGGATAAACTCAATTTTATCTGATAAGAAAAAAATGCACATAAATTATGATGGAAACACATTTACCGAATAAATTCCTCCATGCACATTAAAAAGTCGAGATCTTGTTGCATTGCAATTCTGTCATCAATGTATTTCTGTATAATTGTCTTACACGACTGCATTCCCAAACAGCAGCCATCCGCCTCCAAAAGCAGTGACTGCATTTATTGTGTTTCACATTCTCGGTGCAAGTAGTATAAAAATGATTATATTCAGTGGCTTCTCCTACTTTTCTTAGTGATATTTAGTGCCAGTTTTTCAAGAAGTGACAATTTTGTTCACTTTGGCTCGTTGGATGGAAACGGTGTTTTATTCGCAAATGTTTTATGCGATATTCCAATTTTGCACACCCCAATCATCTTTATCTTAAATGCAATCCTTATCCATCCAAACTTTACTAGAGAGAAGCTGGTTTGCCTTAGAAAATGTAGTTTGTGCGTCATACAGTGGTGGGATGTTTTGACATTCTGTTCAGTCTGTATTTCACACAGAGACATAATTTAGTAATTTTTGAATGAATCGCATGAGTTGATGCGCTAACACTGACAGCCCTAAAAATAATGTAATCTTGACTGACAGCTTCATTTCCAATTTAATGCCATATAATAATTCTTGTTCTAAATATGTCTAAACATGTAACTATTGTTACAGTGAATGACACTGAATGAATGTCTTCTGTAAATCATGGTAAAAATGTATGATAGTTTGACAGGAGAATCTAGGAAACAAACAAAGCAAACCAAAAGAATGATGACGAGAACAGACAACCAAGTAACATACAAACAGACCAAATGATAATCCAGTCGGCATTAATGTCACTGACAGTTTTCTCCAATTCCAGAATATCACCGATCAAACTACAGAGGATCTCCAACCAAAATCCTTGAGCTGATCTGTAGTAACATACTGTCACCTAAAAAATGCAGAGGCCAAGGATATGACAAGGCCAGTTCCATGAGTGGCATTTATTTCAGAGTGCAGATGCTAAATGGGAAAAATGGAGGCCAGAAGTGCCAAGGGAAACCGCTGAGTAAAGTCTGAGGGTGATTCATTGGTGACATAATAAATGTCCCACAATAAATTTGCAATTATTTTTTTTTAAATAATGATAATAATAGGAATGTTTCAGAAATATTTTAATAGCTCATTATTCTTAATATGGGAACAAAAAATACATCCTCTCACATTCAGCTGCTTTTTTTTGGTTGTTGTTCAAAATTCCCTTTATGTGTAAATATTTGTATTAACATAAGAAGTTCAACAAGTTAGACATAAACTGAACATTTTCGCAGACATTTAACAAACAGAAATGCAATAAGTGTCGGCAAAGGGACTATACATTTGTTGCCTGTACAATTTATGTTTCAGTTACTGAACAATATGTTAATATAAATATCTACACATTAAGACATTTATGAAAAAAGCAGCTGATTGTTAGAGGATGTTTCCTTCTTTCTTCCTTGCAAATATTAACCATGGTTTTATTATAGTAAAAGTATTGTAGCCTAACCATGTTTTTTTTTTTTTTTTTTTGCAGCAAATGGTTGATTTTTGGTTATCTTAGCTAAACTATATTCATCATGTTTTTTGTTTGTTTGTTTCATTTGTAGCAAAACCATGGTTAATGTTCGTAAGGGTTTCTTTTTTTTTTTTCAACAGGGCATGGTGGTTAAGCAGTAAATTACGTCGTTGTTTGGTAAACGCTCACCGCGGGTTCATAAAATAAAGTACGACTTTAGTTAAGATTATCTTAAGAGCTCGTAACGTACCAAGAACCTCAGCCTTGGATGACTATGGTGTTGATTATGGTTCCAGTGTGCTGAAGGAGGGGCTGCCGCTTCAGTCTACAGGTCCGCGGATGACTGAGCAGATGATAACGCGCCTCACAGCGCTGCGGATGCGCGTTCTTTTATATTATCCTTTAACGACATTCTCAGTTTATTCATGACGGGAAAAACGATGGGTTAACCTTTACGGAAGAGGAGAATATGCTCTCTCGGTCACAAACACATTGTCATGTAAGTGAATTGACATGGTAGTAACCGGTTCGCGCTCACATGTTTTAAATTGTACAGTACTTGCTTTTTTCTGGTCTTACACCTCTGATAAAAAAGTAAGGTATGTATTCTTCATCAATGCGAGCAACTGAAATGTTATAGGCTGCGTCACACTTAATTCGCGAATGCCATTTCACCATCAAATATTGCATGCTACTGAATGAAATTGAAGCTGTTTCCAAAAGAACTGTATGATTTATTTCAGAACTAGCATACGATCTATTTAAGAACGGCGTTTTATGATTATGATGATCAAATATTAAATTGTATTGAAATAGTTTATGACGCTTGTTGCTTTCGTTCTTATAATGAGTGAGGTGTTGTGATTTCAAGTGTTTAGACAACTGTTTTCTGTCAAATCACTATTGTTATAGTTACTACAGTAAAATTTTGGCATCTTAGCCATGGGTATCAGTCACCGCTGTGACCAGTCAACCAAGAAACAAACAAACAAACAAACAAACAAACAAACAAACAAATAAATATTGTTAACACCTTTTACATTGTTTGAATGATATTCCATAGTACTTTATACATGTTTTACAACAATACCTGGAGTACCTGGCATTTTGACAGATAACCACAAATGTTTGTAAAGTTTGGAAGTAAGGGTTTGAGAAGTTAATCGTGTGAAAGGCACTATTAAAGATAAACATTAAATGCAGTAATACATTAGTAACACTTCATAGCATCCAGTTACACTCAAAAAAAAAAGTTGTTGAATGAACGTAACTAAATTATGGTAAACTTTTCCATCCAATTGAATTGCGTTTCTCTAACAAAATCTAACCAGTTTGAAATGATTTGTTGTAATCTTGTTATGTGAACATAAATTTATTTAATCAAAACAAAAAACTAAAATTTGGTTATTCCTACTTGATAATGTTTTGCCATGCCTAATAGAGAAATTCTGGTCAGATTAACTACATTTAATTTCGCCATGGACTCAAAAAAAAAAGATGTTGAATGAACGTAACTAAATTATGGTAAACTTTTCCATCCAATTGAATTGCGTTTCTCTAACAAAATCTAACCAGTTTGAAATGATTTGTTGTAATCTTGTTATGTGAACATAAATGCAGAAGATCTTTAAGAATTAACAGGGGTTCAGTTGTTGATGTTTTATTGGTCAATAAATGATGCCACCATCATAGAGGTTGGTGCTTGCTGTAGTTGGACTCTTGTTCCTTATCCCTGCGCACGCTTGCATACTGTTGAATTGAAAGCTTATAGTGAAAGATTGCTTTGTCTGCTGACAAATTTTATTATATAAAGCCCAGCGGTTTTGCTTTTTTTAGGACATTTTTTGCAGTTCATGACACATCTGTAAAAGAAAAAAAAAAAATAATAAGCAAACTGCATCATACTACTTCAAGGACAAGGAATTTCAGTACAAGCTTTTAGACATGAACACTTATCATACAAACCTCAACAGTGGTGACAATAAATATTCAAACTGCAGAGCATGATAGGAGTTTTGTACCATGATGTTACCCAGCATGCATTGCAGTGTGAAGCATTTTGTTGATTGTCACCATTGTTGAGATTCATATGCTGATTCTTCATGTGTGTGTCTATATGATTTAGCTGTTCAAATAATTTGCATGTACATGGGTTGAAACTGATTTACGATAACAGATGAAATACATTACTCTGAAACTATGGTATCACAGAAACATTACACAGAACATATATATTAAAACAAAAATAACGAACATATGCAGTCAGTGATCAGAGAATTTACATTTGTCTCATCTCAAGCAATGAACAAATGCACAACATAGAGCACTGATCTCACTGTTGTACAACAATATATGTATCATTGCAGCAAAAAATCTAATATCGCAAGTTAAGGGTCAAGAGCCCAACCAAAGTAAACCCTGATCTCCACGATGGTGACATTGGTTTCTAAACAAAACATTTAAACTGACCATTCTCAATAAGATCTTCTGACAGAAATATGGTCAGACTGGTAATTAATGAGTGAAGCTGGTGCTACTATTTGACTATTTGTGGAGTGGTTTAATCCTCCTCTGCTGAGATCTTGAGAGATTTAGTATATTTTATTTCAGTTGATTTCATCTGAGGCTGTTGCTGAAGTCAGTTGTAGTTCTTGGTTCTTCGGTAATTCAGCTTGTTAACAGCAGGTGTTCATGATTAACAAAAAATGTTCATGTTGACTCAACTAGAAAAAATATTGTAAACCTATTTTTCTCTAAATTATGTTGACTAAATTAAATTCAATTAAGCTCAAATGATTTTAATCAATATTTAAGTCATATCTACTCATTTTAATTACTTAAACTGAACAAACAACAAAAATCAGTTTTTTGAGTGTATGTACTTTTAAAGGCACCTCCCTGCTGAAAAAAACAGCATATGCTGGTTAGGTATGTTTTGGTGCTGGGATGCTGGTTTTAGCTGGTTTATGCTGGTCCCTTGCTGGTTTATGCTGGTCCTTAGCTGGTTAATGCTGGTCCTTTGCTGGTTTATGCTGGTCCTTTGCTGGTTTATGCTGGTCATGTTGCTGGTCAAGGACCAGCATAAACCAGCAAAGGACCAGCATATACCAGCTAAAACCAGCATCCCAGCACCAAAACATACCTAACCAGCATATGCTGGTTTTTTCAGCAGGGCTGTATTTGTGTATGCTTAAAAAGAACAACAGCGATTAAAAAAAAGAAAGAAAGAAAGAAAAAGAAAAGAAAAAATAAGAAAGTGAGTCTTTAACAGTCATATCAATTTGTTAAGCAAACCTTTTTATCAACAAATGGCTTGGTCACTGGAGTTGTCCGGGGGACATCAAAACTAATTGTAGGAGTGGGGGGATTCATATTATTAATACACATAATAAGAAGCTTGATTTGTAAATATGAAGATGCTTTTCTGTAGCTCTGACTGATTCTGTACCTCTGACATCAGCCTACCTAAGTTCTTTACCTTAATGTTGTTGAGCTGAATGTATGAAGCAGACTATTAAAGTTGTTGTTACTATTAATAAAATCATGCTGATCCCCCCCTAAAAATCACTGTGTATTTGCACCCTACTCTTCGGCTGCATTGGCATACTCAGTAACTTCACATTTGGGTTTAGTTTAAACACACATACTGAGCAAGTTGGCAGTCATAGCAGCTGCACATACAGCCAATTGGTGGAATCCATCATCACTGTGCTTTGTGTGGTTAGAGAAAGATTGCTGTTTTTCCTTAAGGGCCTTCATACGAAAGTTAGCCACATCAACAGTTACGTTTATTATGTAAGCATTAAGAGCGGACACAACTGTTTGTGCATGTGTGTCATTCGATTTAAACAGCAAACATACAGATGTGTTAGTTTTTCCTAATTTCTTTATTGTCAGCGTGAATATTGGAAATCTGAATTTACAGTACATAATGGTCTTGTAAATTTGCCATTGAGACCATCCATCCATTCATTCTCTATATCATTTGTCCTATGCGCAGGGGAGCTGGAGCCTGTGTTAAGCCTTCCAGCCTTTTAATGAGATCAGTTAGTTATATTTGAGGTATATTAAAATACATATTATTTGAGGTGAGTTGTATTTAGAGTTAAATGAAAAATGCATATGAGTAAAATGTGAGAGACTGCAGGAATCAGTAAAAAAGGGAAAATCTTGCTGTTGACACTGCATGGTTGAGATATTGCTGTGTCTTGAGTGTAGTAGACTGTTAGATGCAGATGAAATTCTGCCCTTGAATGGCTGCCAGACATGCTTAAGCAGTAGATTATAGCTTTGAGCTTTAGGGGAAAACAGACTCCTGATGTAACATTCTTCTGAGCAGAAAAAAAAAAAATCTCAAAATGTACAGTACATTAACCTTTTGGTATGAGGATCTGTATCAATGACCTAATTAACATTTGTGCGATTAGGTGAAACAATTTGTAATGTCCCCCTACTTTTCACACTGTTCTTACACACCTGCAGTGTCCTGCATGTCTGCTACAGGTTTAGTAGAAACTTCCACGCAGGTTTTTTGGAGTCAAATGAAATCAGCATTAACAATTAATCTTTGCACGGCACAAAAGAGCACAAATGTGGAATATTTCCAAACTCAGAGATGACATTAAAACATATTATAAAAAATAATATTATGAGATTAATGTTTAAATATAAAGTTTTAAATATATAGACATTAAGCAATTTAAATTTATAATGTCACGTAATATTAGCTTTTGTATAAAATCAAAAATGTATAAAATTGTTGTATAAATTCAATTTCACTTTTGCAAACTCCCTTTATAATAATTAAAACGGTGTCACTGGTCTTAGTTCATTACAATCTCCCAAACTTCCATTTCAATGAATAAAACTCTCAACACTGCACACTGAATCTATTATTTACATTGTCTCTACACGTTGTTACATTTATTTAATCTGTTTGCAAGGATCTTAGTAAAAAAAAAAAAAAAAAAAAACAGAATTCAGAAGGGCTATGGGACAATATCATGCCAGATCGGTTTCATCTTTCCCTTTTTTAAGAATTAGAGAAATATTTGCATTATACATTGACTGTGAAAATTCCTGATTGTCAATAGAATGATTAAATAATCTGAGCATTAGAGGAGCATGTTTTTGGAAATACAGGTGCAGCTCAAAAATTAGAATATCATGAAAAAGTTCATTTTTTGTTTGTAACATATTTCAAAAACTGAAACTTTCATATATTCTAGATTCATTACATGTAAAGTAAAATATTTCTAAAGTTTTTTTGTTTTAATTTTGATGATTAGAGCTCATGAAAGTCAAAAACCCAGTATCTCAAAATATTAGAATATTTCCTAAGATCAATCAAAAAATGGATTTGCAAAACGTTAAAGTTGTTTAAAGTATGTTTATTTATGCACTCAATACTTGGTCAGCAGCACATATTACAGCAAATTGCTTGCTTCTAGCACAAATGACAGCATTAGTGAAGTGTGGCATGCTGCTGAGGCACTATTGAACCTTTAGATTGTCTGTATATTGTTGGATTGACTGTTTCTCATCTATCTCTTGAAAATATAATAACTCCGGTAAGAGCAGAGGAGGGGGGCTCTGTGTGTACATCAATAACAGCTGGTGTACAAACACAGTGACTGTAGACAGACATTGCTCCACAGACCTGGAGTATATTACTGTTAAATGCAGGCCCATTTATCTTCCAAGGGAGTTTACGGTAATTATGATAACCGCTGTTTACATTCCACCTGACGCTAATGCTTGCTCGGCTGTTGGTCTTTTACATGGGAGTATTAGTAAACAGCAGAGCATGCATCCTGATGCTGTGTTTATAATAGCAGGGGATTTTAATCACGCTGATCTGAAATCAGTACTCCCTAGATTCCATCAGCATGTTAAATGTGCTACTAGAGGGGCTAACACACTGGATAAGGTCTATTCTAACATCAAGATGGGCTTCAGGGTGAGACCACTTCCACACCTGGCCCAGTCTGACCACCTGTCTCTGCTTTTGATCCCTGCATACGCCCCCCTCTGTAAAACTGCCTCTATCAATACAAAAATCATCAAAACTTGGCCTGATGGGGCCTCTCAGCAGCTGCAGGACTGTTTCGACAGGACTAACTGGGAGGAACATAATGATCTAGAAGTGTTCACAGACAGTGTTCTGTGCTACATAAAGAACTGTACAGACATGGTCACAGTAGACAAACGCATCCGTGTTTTTTCCAACCAGAAGCCCTGGATGACTGGAAAGGTCAAGCGGCTACTTAGAGGGAGAAACACTGCTTTCAGGTCCGGAAACCGGGAGCAATATGGTGCTGCCCGTGCTAACCTGAAGAGAGGCATCAGAGAGGCCAAGATGGATTATAGGAGGAGGATTGAGGACTATCTGGACAGCAACAACAGCAGGCAGGTGTGGCAGGGAGTTCAGCATCTCATTAATTTCAAGACCAACCCTGGAGCTGCTGAGGGAGATGTTACTCTGGCAGAGGAGCTAAACCTCTTCTGTGCACATTTTGAGGTGGAGCCACCAGAGACTGCGATGCCACACATCAAGGCGCTCAGCAGCTCAACCCTCACAGTCAAAGATTGGGAAGTCAGGTATACGCTGAGGTCTGTGCATCCTAGGAAGGCTGCTGGACCGGATGGCGTCCCTGGCCGTGTACTGAAAGACTGTGCGGATCAGCTGGCTGGAATCTTCACCAAGATTTTTAACCAGTCGCTGGCCCTGTCCACTGTTCCATCGTGTCTGAAATCCTCTATCATAGTCCCATTACCAAAGAAATCTCACATCTCGAGCTTGAGTGACTATCGACCTGTTGCACTTACACCAGTGGTAATGAAGTGCTTCGAAAAACTGGTCCGCAGTCACATTACATCATTCCTGCCTCCAGGTTTTGACAATCACCAGTTCGCCTACAGGGGAAATAGATCCACACAGGACGCTGTGGCTACAGCCCTCCACTCTGCATTGTCCCATCTGGAGAAGCAGGGGAGCTACGTCCGGATGCTCTTTGTGGATTATAGTTCGGCGTTCAACACCATCCTTCCTGACAAACTGACAGTTAAACTTAAGGATTTGGGGCTTCCACATTCCATCTGCATGTGGATTAATAGCTTTCTGTCTGATCGCAGTCAGAGGGTCAGATTGGGACGACATACCTCTATGGCCCTTAGCCCCAGTACCGGCTCCCCACAGGGCTGTGTTCTGAGCCTCTTGCTTTACACTCTTTACACACACGACTGCACCCCCGCTCACCATAGCAACAAAATTGTGAAGTTTGCAGATGACACTACGGTGGTGGGACTCATATCAGGAGGGGATGAGGAAGCTTATAGGGACGAGGTGGAGCAACCTGCTCCTCAACACCACAAAGACCAAGGAGTTGATCATTGACTACAGGAGGAAGAAAACTGACATTATTCCACTTTCAATCAGTGGGGACTGTGTAGAGAGGGTAGCTGACTTCCGGTTCCTGGGAGTTCAGATAGAGGAGGGCCTGACTTGGAGCTCAAATATATCTGAGCAGTTGAAAAAGGCACAGCAGAGACTCTACTTCCTTAGGGTGCTGAGGAAGAATAACGTTACTCAGAGACTACTGGTGTCCTTTTATCGGTGCGCACTAGAAAGCATCTTAACCTACTGCATTGGCATATGGTTCACTAGCTGCACAGTGGCTCAGAGGATAGCGCTCCAGAGGATCATAAATACGGCCCAGAAGATCGTAGGCTGCCCTCTACCAACATTGGATGAACTACACAGTTCGCACTGTATTAAGAAAGCTCAAAATATAATCAAAGACACATCACACCCTGGATATCATCTGTTTGAATTGTTACCATCAGGGAGGCGATACAGGACAATTAGAGCCAGGACAAACAGACTTAAAAACAGTTTTTATCCAACAGCTATAACCATTCTAAATAATTCAAAAACATGGGTTTCGAGAGATGCATAACAAAACGGACAGATGGTGAATGGGACTGGGTACAATTTTTTTTAATGTCTATATTTACTTATTCATCTTATATACTTTTTTTATCTATCTATGTATGTATATATTTATTTTATTATTTTAGATTATTAGCATTTCTTTGTTGAAATGTATGACTGTTGCACTTTGACTGGTTGGCACTTTTAAATTTCGTTGTACATGCAAGTGTACAATGACAATAAAACTACTACTACTACTATATCCCATAGATTCTCAATGGGGTTCAGGTCAGACATGTTGGCTAGCCAATAAAGCACAGTAATATCATGGCCAGCAAACCACTTGGAAGTGGTTTTTGCACTGTGGGCAGGTGCTAAAGTTCTGTTGGAAAAGGAAATCAGCATCTCCATAAAGCTTGTCAACAGATAGAAGCATAAAGTGCTCCAAAATCTCCTGGTAGATGGCTGCATTGACTTTGCACTTGATAAAACACAGCGGACCAACACCAACAGACGTCATGGCACCTCAAAGCATTACTGACTTCAGAAACTTCACAATGGACTTCCACAATGGATTCTCTGCCTCTCCAGGCTTCCTCCAGACTCTAGGACCATGATTTCAACATGAAATGCAAAATTTACTTTTATCTGAAAAGAGGACTTTCGACCACTGAGCAACGTTCCAGTTAATTTTCTCTTTAGCTCAGGTAAGATGCTTCTGACGTTTCTGTTTCAGAAGTGGCTTGATAGTGCTTTTCCTGAAGACATCTAAACGTGAGGACTCTTGATGTGCTAACTCCGGCTTTATTCTACTCCTTGTGAAGCTCTCCCAATTGTTTGAATCGGCTTTACTTGACAGTATTCTCAAGCTTGCGGTCATCCCTGTTTCTTGTGCACCTTTGCCTACCCAATTTCTTGGTCGACTCAACTTAGCATTTAATATGCTTTGATACAGCACTCTGTAAACAGCTAGCCCATTCAGTAATGACCTTTTGTGACTTACCCTCTGTGTGGAGGGTGTCAATGATTGTCTCCTGGACCATTGCCAAGTCAGCAGTCTTCTCCATTAGTGTGGTTTCAAAGAACAAGAGATATCTAAAATGTATACTGTTTTTGGCTTTCATGAGCTGTACGCTCTAATTATCAAAATTAAAACAAAAAACATTTGAAATGTTTTACTTTACATGTAATGAATCTAGAACAAATGAAAGTTTAACTTTTTTTAAATAAATTACAATAAAAAAAATAACTTTTTCATGATATTTTAATTTTTGGAGCTGCACCTGTATTTCTTATAAACTTCAATTCCAAAGCCATCAGGTCTGGCCGCCTTACCACTAGAGAAAGATGTGATGGCTTTGAATATTTAGTCTAAAGTTATCTTTGCATTAAGGGCATCTTGATCTGCTTCGTTTAATTTGAGAAGATGTAGTGATTGTAAGTGGGATAGGGCTGTAGGGACAGTAGAAGTTCGAGATTCATACAAAGCCTCATAAAATTCCTTGAAAAGTTTATTGATGTAATTGGGGTTTGTCGTTAGTGTTCCATCCTCTTTCCTAATTTGGTAAATAGCTCTATTAGCTTGAATACTTCTCAATTGACGTGTGAGCAGCCTATCTGGTTTGTCTCCTAGCTCAAATTGCTTTTGTTTTATTTTTAATAGCATATTACTAACTTGGTTGGAAATAATTGAATTATACTCTAGTTTTAATGCTGCAATCTCTTTGAGCACATCAGGATCCACGATGTCTGCATGTAAATGTTCAAGTTGATTAAGACGAGCTTAAATTACTGACAGGCGTTTTTTCCTTTGTTTTTTTTTAAGTTGGATTCATATGAAATGATGTACCCCATATTACCGCCTTGAGTGACTCCCACAACGTTGAATCGGATACTTGCCTTATATTGGCAAATACTTCAGCGTCCTTGACTGAACTGAAGCTTCTCTTTTCTGATCCATGAGTGACAATCAGATGCATGGGGAACAGCAGTCCATACTGTATCTGACACAAGCCTCCTTCAATTTCTTTTTAACTGCGACAAGACCTCCAAGGCACTGTGACAAGACCTCCGCTGTGAAATCAGGATATACAGGAGTTCCGCATACCCTCAAACTGTAGGGGTGATTGTTGTCGGGACAGCCTCAGGATTAGTTCTTTAACTTTGTAGTGGTGGATTCTTGCAGGGGTCCAATACAATGTGCGCAATCCATATTTACTCCAGATGGAAAGTTTTGGCCTCAGGATGGCCGATATCAGCTTTTCCACAAATTCAATTCGACCATTTTCAACTTCTATTGTAGCCCCGCAATTTTTATATTTTGCAGACAGGAGCGGCCCTCCAGGTCATTAAGCTTGGCGTGTAGTGCTTTATTGGCGTCAACAATATCCTGTCAGAAAGCATCTAGCTCGGAAATGCGGCTGCCCCTTGCAAGTGTTTTATAATGGACACTCTGAAGCACTAAAGACATGTGTTTTTATAGGAGTTTGCAATAATCAGTGGTGTTTATATACGTACATATAAGCATCAACACTCACTCTGACATTCCACAGGCCACAATCAACAACCTGATCAACTCTATGCGAAGGAGATGTGTTGCACTGCGTGAGGCAAATGGTGGTCACACCAGATACTGACTGGTTTTCAGACTCCCCCAATGCAGTAAAACTGCACATTTTAGAGTGGCCTTTTTATTGTGGCCAGCTTATAAAAAATGGGGGCAAAAACAAAAGTGTTGTGTTTATAATTTTGGTCAGTGTGTAATATATTTGAGGAAATATGATGAGGAAATGCAATGCCTTGAATAGGCTACATTTAGCCTACTGTAGAATGAAATAAAGCAATAAAATCACTGTAAACCATGGCTTCATGGAGCTTATTACTTTTTTAAAACGGTTATTTTATATACGACCTATTTATTAACCCGTAGTAGATCTATACAGGTGGAGCTGGGAAAGGTGGAAAATTTCAGAGGAACTCTGAAAGCGTGCTGCAAAATGGCCAAGTGAATGCTACCAGCCATTTAAATGTTAAAGCTGCAAGCTCATTGAACGCAGCTCAACCAATCAGAATCAAGGACTGGAAATATTTTTTTATATAGTTTTATAATGAAAATTAAAATATACAAATAACTTGCACATTAACACATGAAATATTGATGTATAAAAATCTAAATAAAGTTTAATCTGGTAATTCTAGTGGTGTATAAATTACACATTTCAAACTTAAAATGTAAATTATAAAAAATGATGTTGACACACTCATGCATACTGCCAAAGCCATGAACCCATCATGAAAATAATTCAATGTGGGTGGGAAAAAAATGCATCTTAGTTAATTCCTGTCATGATCATGTCCCTATCACAAGCTAACCTTGTGCCCTAGTTTTTTCCCTCACCTACTGGTTCCATTCAACTGTTCTGTTAATTATCTTTTAAGTTATTTTTTCTATTTAAGCCTGGTTTTCCCAAGTTCATTGTCTGTGTTGTCATTTGTTAAAAGAAAAGCAAAATTGTTGTCAAGGTATTACTATAAGGTTACATAAATGTTCTGAGCAACAAACAGTTCTAGCACAACTCAGAACACCCCAATCTTCAGCTGTGTTCATTTGATTCTTCGTTGTTTTGATACAAAAGACCTTTTCTTCTTTTTCCCTCATATGTAATGAATAAAGGTCTTTGTTTTAATTGTTTGTTCTTGTACTGGTAATTCTAGCTATTGTAATGAAACAATACTGATACTTGTGAGCTCACAGGCCATAAATATTCCGTTATGGGCTTGATAAGTTGATATGCTGCCTTAAAATGAATGGCATACCACACATATGTGTGTGATAGGGTGTACAGCAGTAGGTACTGTATTTTATACTGCTTTCACTTACAACATAGATCTAGTATAAATATGCAATTTCTTTCCCAGCTGTTTACCTTCACAGACATAACCGACTGTGTTTTTGTAACTTATGTGTGTTTTTAAAATAGACTTGTGTGTATTTGACAGTAGCACAATAAGACATGACAGAAAACTTAACCTTCTGTGCGCATGCTTTGGAGATGGCGGAGCTGCCCAACCCATCTTGTTGGTCGATCCAGACAGTACATCTCGGCTACACTATTTAGTTCACGAGGCGTCCGCCCAGGTTTACAACTGTCCGCTCGGACACGGGTGCCTTTATCCTGCATGCAGAGATTGCAGTTCTCCTGGTGAAGAACGCAATCGAGCCGGTCCCTCCAGCCGGATGAAGTCATGTTATTACAGTCCTTACTTCATCGTGCCCAAAAAGAGTGGTGGGTTACGACCAATCCTGGACCTTCGAGTTCTGAACTGGTCCCTTCACAGGCTGCCATTCAAGATGCTCACTTTGAAGCGCATTCTTTCATGCATTCGTCAACAGGATTGGTTTGCAGCCATCGACCTGAAGGACACGTACTTTCATGTCTTGATTTTGGCTCGACACAAACCGTTTCTTCAGTTTGCTTTCGAGAATTGGGCGTATCAGTACAAGGTCCTCCCATTTGGCCTGTCCCTGTCCCCGTCCCCGCATGTTAACCAAACTCGCGGAGGGTGCCCTGACCCCTCTTTGGTGGAAGGGCATCCGCATCCTCAACAGCCATCTGGGATTTCGGGTCAACTGAGAGAAGAGTAAACTCTCCTCTGTGCAGAGTATCTCTTTTCTCAGCATGGAGCTGGATTCAGTCAACATGTCAGAGCGCCTCACCAACGAGCACGCGCAGTCGGTGCTGAACTGTCTGAAACTATTCAGACACAAGACAGTGATCTCTCACAAAATCTTTCAGAGGCTCCTGGGGCATATGGCAGCCGCAGTTACGCCATTCAACCTGCTTCATATGAGACCGCTTCAGTGCTGTCTACACGACCAAGTCCGAGATGGGGACATCTCGGACTTGGTCGTGTTACCCCGGGCGTGTTACCCCGGGCGTGTTACCCCGGAATCAGCCCTTGGTCAGACCCTGTCTTCCTACGGGCCGGGGTGCCTTTAGGACAGGTGTCCAGGCATGTTGTACACGGATGCCTCCATGATGGGCTGGGGTGCCGTATGCAACGGGCAAGCAGCCTCGGGCTCCTGGACGGGACCTCGACTGCAATGGCATATCAATTGCCTGGAGTTGCTAGCAGTGCTTCTCGGGCTGCATCGGTTTCTTCCGATGCTACACGACAAGCATGTGCTGGTCCTCACGGACAATACTGCGACCGTAGTGTACATCAACCGCCAGGGACCAGGTGGTGCCCCCCGGAGAAGGCAGACCCAGCCTTAGTGGTCCGTGTTTCCCCTCGTATATCTACAGATAGAATAGGTGTACTTTTCCCTCTATTCCACGTCTAATCCACATGTGCTCCGACCCCCCAACGGCTGCTTCAGTTCCAAAAGTAACTGGCACCCCTGGTGGGCCCCTTCTGGCCTACAGGGCATTGGACAGGTTACGTACTGAGACTATTTGTCCTGACACACTTGCCTGTCAGCATTTGGTCCTCATGCGTTACGCGGCTTCAGGATTGTGGCGTGTTCCATGGGTAAGTTCTCATATGTAACGTCGTAGTAAGTGACTGAAGGGGAACATCTAGGTTACATAGATAACCAACATTCCTTGAAGGAGGGAACAGAGATGTTATATCCCCTTGCCACAATCCTGAGCTGCGCTGTAGGCTGAGCTATGGCTCGGCTCCTCAGCAAAAATCTGAATGAGTGTTGCATGTTGCTATTGCTAGTGAAAACCGGGGTAAGATGTACTTCTTTTCAGATGTACCTGTACCTACCATCTATTTCAGACCTATTTCAGTGGAAGGGGATCCAAATGCTAGCTTTATTGTACAGATCGTAGTCAGGACCTGCAGGGTCAAACAACAGCAAACAGGAGCATCCAGGGCAAGGCAAAAGCGTAATCCAATGAGCAAGCATGGGCCAAAAGACTAGGAACAAAACCAGGGAAGGGAACCAGGGAATTAAACTAAGAAACTATGAAACACGGAAGCAAGGAAACTAGGAAACTAGGAAAACGCTTGGTAGAATTCGCTAGAGCAAAACAATACTTCGCAACCTCCTGTTTGGCATGGCCTGTTTATATGGCTGCCAAACAGGAGGTTGCGAAGTATTGTTTTGCTCTAGCGAATTCTACCAAGCGTTTTCCTAGTTTCCTAGTTTCCTTGCTTCCGTGTTTCATAGTTTCTTAGTTTAATTCCCTGGCTGCCAAACAGGAAATAACCAGCGAAGTAGCAGAGGGAGCAGCAACAGTCTGAACTGGGTAGGGGCTCCCTCTGCTTGCCTGGCGTAACACTAATATTAGTCTCAGACGTCATGCCCACGGAACATTGGCTAAACGTCTGATGCATATGGTACATTTAACTGGAAACACTTCAGGAATGTCGAAGTCGTCGTCTGATTAGTTGAATTTGAATGGATTTCTGGGAGACGCGAGTGTCGCGTTTATTTTCGGTCCGCCGGAAAACAAAGCGCAGACTGATTTACTCTGCTTTTTGCTAAAAGGTGCTTATGCAGACGCCATTGTTGTTATACACATTTACGACGTTTGCGAACAAATTACTGACTTACTGCTTGTTCTACCTCTTCTTCGTTATCTTTCAGTTCTGGTTATTTCAATGACTGACTTGTTGCATGCCAGTCTGTTGTTATGGGGGCATTTCCACACACCGAAATGTGACGCTGAACGAAACGAACTGTGATTGGTTGTTTGACATGTTGATCAAACGGTCTTATGGGCGGGCCTTGGCCAATGAAAGCTGCCATGAATTCCAGACCTTCAGCCGTCAGTCTGAAGGTCTGGCTATGCGAGACTACATTGATATTAAATTAGATCATCAATGACATTTTTAATCAGAGATTTTGGTTTTGTTATACAAGGCTAAAGATTAAATAAGCCTCATTTTATAAATTGTATCTCAACTATTAGGAACAATTTCTAAATGTATGGTGATATTTAGATATTTATCTTGTGTTTGTTTTTAGGTAGATGATCACACAGACAAGATTGGTATCATAAATGAGAAGAGTAACATCCTGATCACACTGTCCTGGATTGTCCTGGATCCTCAGATGTTTCGATGTGTCCACAAAGATCCTCTTGAAAAGATGACAGAAACGTATGAGATTTTTCTGGAGAACATTTTATGAATGAGGGCTCTATAATGGATACTTTTGGGGTTTCATCTTAACAAGGACTATTGTTTTAGGAATTTGGTCCTAAAATTATACGGTTACATGTTCATGTGGGTACCTGCTGGAGAGTGAAGAGTCTTTTTTTTTTTTTTTTTGTGGGAGAACAGAGAATGTGTGATATATCCCTTACTCTCCTTTGGTCTCTTTTGGGGTGAGACACAGACTTAACCTGGAAATGTCTCTCCTCACCCAGAGGAAAATACGTGCATTGACGGGACTTTTGTGTGCCATGACCTTCTCCATGTTTGTGTTCAGTTACACACTCAGAGAACCCTCGCTGTTCTTCTTCAGGTCCGTGCTGGGCCTCTCAGGAAGTACGTGTTCCTGTCAACATTGTATCAAACACCTTGATGATGAAGATGATAGCTGGTTTATGGAACGGTTTAACCGATCTTTCCATCCACTGATGTCCAGGAAAAACAACATGCTCTCAGACGAGACATACAGATGGTGGCAGGTTAGTCACATAATGCACTACTTATATCAGAATAGAACTTGGTCTTTACATGGGAGAAGTTGAAAGTGGGGAACTTGGAATCAGTGAACAAAAAAGTCAATTTAAAAGGGATGTTGTATTTTATTGAAAGGCTACAAAGAGAAACTTTTTTTCTTTAAAATAACATGCACAGTCATTAATTCAAGATCACCATGGAAGTTAAAGCAAATAATGGTGCAGCAATAGGCATTAAGTACACATAATCATGTCTGTAAATCATCTAAAATGAGTAAGCACAGAATATTTCAATGGCATATCATCAGATGATCCTGGTATAGATATGTTTGGAGCATGCATCTCATCAATTAGTGCCTATTGGTGGATTAACCATATGTGCTATTGGCATCCGGTCATTTTCCATATACTCAGTGTGGAAAACAAGAAATAGGAGCACAACATTTTAAAATTATTTAGTAAATGAAATATCAGAGAATGAGTTGAGGATGTTAGGATTCTGTCATCTGCCATTGACTGATTCTTGACTGTAAACAATAAGTCAAGTAACCAAAGTCATTTCCTCAGTCACTATGCTTTACAGGCATGATGTTTTTGTACTGATCTCTTACTAGATTGATGGTGTGTACTCCTCTGATACCCAGTAATGGCACAGTGGATTCCTCCTCCATGTCAATGAATTTTATTTGGTACAGTTTCTTGTTTACACATTTGTTCCAATTCAACATGTTCCATGATTTAGTCAGATTTTTTACTCTAGACAAATGGCTGGAGGCCATCTTAGTTCCAATGTATTCTCCATCCATGTCTATGCTCACCGTGTTGTACTCAGTCTACATGCTCTTCACTCTTCAGAAAGTGCCGCTACCACCATGTTTCAGTCTGTCTTCTACTTTTAACAGAATGGACAGTTAATGCTGACATAACTGCATATGTTTTCTCTGGCATAAACAGCAGGACTAAACTGGTGTCACACGCAATATGGTCCAACAAAACCATCACAACAATAATAACCTGATGTTAATTTTAGATTGAATTGATTAAACCAATGTGGTGGTTGTTGTCGTTGTTGTTGCAGCACCGAGCATTGTAAACAGAGATTTGTAACAGTTTCAGTGATTATAAACGGAGCGTTCTTTGATCACTTTTTGTATATAGTTCACCCACTTACTGTTATCCATGCTACTGAAAGGAACAATGTGAATATGACAATTTAGCTGATGGCTTAATTTTGCTAATGCATAAACTGAAGTAAATGATTTTGGAAAAGAATGGCAGACTGCATATGAAAACAACCATTTATCACAGATTAAGCTTTAGATTTACCTTTGTTTAGCATTATAGTCAGTAATAATATAGTAATAATTATGCCGTAGTGACACAACCATTTCCCAAATGTTAAAATCCTTGCACAGACAATGTTCTTCCAAAAACTGCACAACATTTGGAAAACTTAGCAGGTATCTAAATACTTTTTTAAATTTCAAGTGATCATGTTATAGCTTTTCTCCCTGTTTACTATTCCAAATTTAGATTTTTTTTTTTTTTTGTAATATTAATGATTTTGTTATTTATTCCTATATTGTGATCTCTTTGTATATTGAGTGTAGTGGCTACAGGCTGAAAGGAATCCATCCAACCTAACCATAGTGTTGGACAGATTATTCCAGCTGATCCCTGCTGAGGAACGCTATGTTGATGCACATCCGGATCGCTGTCGAACATGCTCTGTAGTCGGGAATTCTGGGAATCTTCGCGAGTCCCGTTATGGGTCCTACATCGACTCCAGTGATTTTGTCATACGGTAAAGGTTTGTTTATTTATTTTATTTTCCAACCATCAAGCAGAAATACAGATACAGGTAAGGGTGGAAATAAATTCAGAGTCAGAATTTTAGATGACTTAATGAATTTAAATGTTTAATGAATATGGCCATTCATAAGCAGGAAATTAAATCAAGGAACAGTCTGGGTATGATAAGAGATGTCCAAAAACTCACTGGTGTGGTCCTTGGGCGAGCGATTATCCTGGGTAAGGAGGAGGAGACGGCTGGCTGCTAGATTCATTTTGTGGTCTAGTATTCCAGATTGTTTTAGTGCAGTCAAGGGAAGCATTAAAACTTGGATCTGGTTGCAGCAGTTTATTTACAAAAATAAATAAGGCAATCCAAAGTAGCACTAATCCAAAAAAATGGCCAACATAAATGCTGAAGGTCTGCATTAAAGACAAAGACAATACTGGACAATGAATTTAGGAAAGTAAGCGGATTAAATTCACAGAAACAACCATGAACCGAGTTTAAGAGATTTTATGAAAGCTGACCAAGTTTTATTTTTACAACAACGTAAAGAAATCAACATAGCGGTTTCTATATTTTATAACTATATTCATATCCTGAGATTTTAGGCTTTTAATCATTCATCCTTGCAAATTTGTAATGTCTATAAACAGTGAAGAGAAATTCTGGCTGTCTGCAGAAAAGACATGTTTGGATATACTTCTTACAGCATTTGCTTCGAACTACTTGTGTTTGGTCCGTGTACGCACGGCTCATTAATTCGTTTTTTCATTTGTTCACAAAACGAAAAAACAAGATTTCGGCTCGATTTTTAGTTTTTTGATTCACGGGTAGAAAACGGATAAACGACTTCAAAATTCGTTTTTCACATGTGGGTGGTCACGAGACACCCCTTTACGCCGATTGGTCAACCGAATCTGGACCGGTGACGCCATCCATTGTTCGTTCAACAAAATAAAAGACTATTATTTATTTATTTTCATTCTTTATTTTCATTCTAATTGCAGTCTTTAAAACAACGAACAAGGGCAATAACATTAATTGCATCGAAATATAATAAAATAAGACACTTAAAAATAATAAAATAGAAAAAGCAATAAGAAAATCACATGTGCATATGTGTACAAATAGTTACTAATTATTTAAACAAATCATTTTAAGCTTTCAAATAATTTAAAGCTTGTGTCACGTTGTTTATTGTAAGATGTAAAAATAAGTTTAATTAATTTTTTTTTCAATAAAATTACGGCTTTCTTCTGTTCAACCTAACTCGTTTCACAGAAATATTTCTTTCATAGCTATTAATCTGCACCCTGCATGTTTTATTTTGCTGTATGGTTTATAATCTGAGAATCTGAGAATTACCGATGGTAAGTGCAAATACTGTAATGCAAATTTACGTAAGGAGGGTGGAGAATTTAATTTTTATTGTATATCATAGCCACGGGAACGTTTCATTTCGCCAGGATTTAAGTTATTATAAGTGCACAACCTTGATGCTTAAATAAAATGTTGATATTAGCTAGACAAAAAAAATTAAGCTTAGGCTTGCAAAGTCGGTGTTTCACGGTGTTCGGCCATCCACCGATTAAATTAATTGTCCACCCCCCACCTTTCGTTTTTTATAAAAATGTTATAAAGAAATATTTTTTTATAGAAATACTATCAATGTAGTTATACAATACAATCATTCGCTTCATACAGCACGAGCAACAGCGCAAGAGACGAGTGATTCAGCGAGATGATTGACACAACGATTAATACAGATAGATAGATAGATAGATAGATAGATAGATAGATAGATAGATAGATAGATAGATAGATAGATAGATAGATAGATAGATAGATAGAGTGTTATAAATTTGGTTGTCAAGTAAGATTTTTTTTATTGTAGATTAAAAAATGTACTAATTTGGTGATCCAGTGTAAATATAATACAGTAGGGTGAATAGTGGTAAAGTGGGACAATGGGTAAAGTGGGACAGTTAAGCTTAATAATTAATATCTTTGCATGGATATGTTTTTATTACTAAAAAATCAACAATGAGTTCATCATTAGCAAGTATGTGATAAAAAAAAAAAAAAAATCTGTGGCTATGACATCACTTCTGGGGTGTGGCACATCATATTTAACAACCTTGCAGTGAATTGTGATGGTAAGTAAAATGACATAGCATGCTGAGGTAAATAATGTTAAGGTTATAAAAATAATAAAACTCATGGATCATTTGTAATTCTTATATATTTTGTTATAGAATTATGGTGAATCAGAATTAGGGTTGGGCATAGATTCATTTTTTTAATCTAGATTAATCTAGATTAAATCTTGGAATTAATCTAGATTAATCTAGATTAAATCTTGGAATTAATCTAGATTAATCTAGATTAAAATGGCTAATTTGAATTCTGCTGAAGGCATTCAGAATATGTGTGCTACCCAAATAATGACTAAAAGTAAGTCTTCGAGAACGGGCCAGGTGGCGCATTAGATCAGGTGCTCATCTCCTGTTTCCAAAATGCATCACAAACAGCTTGACAATTGCATTTACAACATAATTACCGATACAAACTTGTGTAACCAAGTACTTCTGCACAAAAGGCTGCACGACGTGCGCGTTGCCGTTAAATACACAGACGCGCACGGGCATGGATTTCTGCGTGCATAGTCTTCCATTAAACTGCGTTGCTTTTAGAAGCGTCAATTCAGTTGTTGCATATAGTTTAATGTCTTTATTTCGGGATTATCAAAGTAAATTATAACTCAAACTTGAGATTTTACTGGGGCACAGCAGATTTTCACTGGGGCACGTGCCCCATTAAAAAGGGTCTAGCAACGCACCTGCCCTGAAGCGGCTTCATAGCTGCATCCATGTTTGCACGTCTCATTTGATGTGGTAATTTCACAGAAGTTGAAGACTCGTTCTCGCCCCCTACAGTGCAATTCGGCTAGGTATACATCATCCGCACTAAAATATCAAGGTGAAAGTCATCATAGCTTACGTAGTTTAGACCCAGCTCCCAACCCAACTTTGAGAATAGATTAACGGCGATATTTTTTTTATCGCCCGATAAGAGTCTCACGTTAACGCCGATAACGGCCCACCACTAATCAGAATGTTAAAAAATCACATTCATATGAATCTTTTTTTTTTTTTTTTTTTTAATGTGATTTTGACACTGTCCCAGCTTGCCAATAGTGTATTGTTAAACTGGGACAGGGTATTACTGGCAAACTGGGACAGCCATTCAAGTCATTTTAATGGAGGAATTGAGTTCCCTTTTTATATGTCCCTCATAAATTGAGTTAGTTAGCTAGATATTTCAACAAAGATTGACTTAAACTACTACTTAGTTCTCACGCATTCACCGTGAGACTCACGCGATTGACACTTTTCACACGCTCTCACACCAAGTGGCTGTTGGGGAGGATGCCACTAACAGAGGCCAAGGAGAGGTTTTAGAGGGAGTGTCTTTTGCCAGACTAATCCCAATTCCAAAGAGATAGAGAGGCAAGATGAGAAAGAGATCCAAACCACCCTCTTACCACCTAACCAGTGATGAACATTTTTCATACATTGCCTCAAAAAAAAAAAAAAAAAATAAAGCCTGCCAAACAAACAAAAAAAGATGGAGGGTACAAGCACGGATGGCCAGGATATTTGCAATATTTGTAAAGCCACATTTGGTGATGAAAATGATCCAAAGAAGACAGAGGACTGGATCATGTGCATTGTTTGCGAGGACTGGTTCCATGAGACGTGTGGCGAGGAGAATGGCCTCATTGAAGACAAGGAGGTGTTCACTTGCACTGGCTGTATTGACGTGTAGATTAACCTACTGTACCATACAGAATTGGAATTTAGCCTGTGTGCAATTAATTAGCCTACAAGAAGAGATGTTCATGAAGGTTACTGTTTTTTTTTATTTTTGTTTTTTTTATTAAATTCGTATGAAATAAATTAAACCCAGTATAAAATTTTGTGGGCAGGCAACGGAGGTGGTGGGTTGAATCTGTTGTACCTGCACTCCTTCTTAAAAAAGTGATGTTTATATGTGACCCTGGAGCACAAAACCAGTCTTAAGTCGCTGAGATATGTTTGTAGCAATAGCCAAAAATACATTGTATGGGTTAAAATTGTTGTTTTTTCTTTTATGCCAAAAATCATTAGGAAATTAAGTAAAGATCATGTTCCATGAAAATTTTTTGTAAAATTCCTACTGTAAATAAATCAAAATGTAATTTTTGATTAGTAATATGCATTGCTAAGAACTTAATTTGAACAACTTTAAAGGTGATTTTCTCAGTATTTAGATTTTTTTGCACCCTCAGATTCCAGATTTTCAAATAGATGTATCTCGGCCAAATATTGTCCTATCATAACAAACCATACATCAATAGAAAGCTTATTTATTGAGCTTCCATGTGCTGTATACATCTCAGTTTTGTAAAATTTAACCTTATGACTGGTTTTGTGGTCCAGGGTCACATATTATTGTTGTTTATACTGTAGTTTATATTGTTATTGTGTATTTAATTTATAAGGCCTACACTTGAATAACAATTGAATGGGTTTTAAGTGTCCCAGTTTGCCAATAAAGGTGTCCCAGTTTGACAGTAGCGCCTTGAAAATGTGGTTTGGGGTCATTGTGTGTTTGAGGAAGCGTCATCCATCCTGTGTTTAATGTTTCTTTCTTTTTTATTCTGTATAGTATAGTAGAGCTCCTAAGCTATTTAGAATAGTATCAAATGAGCGGCTAAGACATGTATGCATAATATACATTTTCAGAAAGTGTCCCACTTTACCACTATTCACCCTATAAAATGACAGTTTTTTTTTTTTTTTTTTTTTTTTTTTTACATTTTTTAAACTCTAATATTTTATTTCCCTGGGATAAATAAAAAGTTCCTGTGGCTATATACCTACATGCACCTATATATTTTTTCTTATTTAACAAAAGTTCACTTTGCGCTCTTGTGCTCCTGCCTCCGCTATGGTCCTGTCAATCATCTCGCTGTTGCTGTATTTGAAGCAGACGATTGTCTGTTGTCCCGCTGAACTACCTTGATATTATTTCTATAAAAATTATTTCTATGTAATATTTTAATAAAAAATGACTGTGGGGCAGTAATTTAATCATTAAATGTCCGAACACCGTGAAAAGCGACTTTTTAAACCGTTTTTTTTTTTTTATCTAGCTGATATCAACATTTAACTTAACCATCAATGCTGTGCACACTTATAGTAACTTAAATCCTGGTGAAATGAAACGTTCATGTGGCTGATATACAGTGCAGTAAAAAAATAAATTCTCCACCCTCGGTACCTTATGTAAATTTGCATTACAGTATTTGCACTTATCATCACTTGTCCAAACTGAGCATGTCTAAAAGAAAAGTTATGACTGCTGTGCATTTACACACTTGACTGAACATTGATCTGCTCTTCTTTGTGCTGTCTGTACCGCAGATACTCAGATTTAAAATCATTCAGCAAAATAAAACATGCTGGATGCAGATTAATATTTGTGAAATAAATATTTGTGAAATGAGTTAGGTTGAACACAAGAAAGCCCAGTCAGAGGACTATCATCTTGTTGACTCTCATTTTAATAGAAACAGCCAGGTATGCAATCCTTAAAAGAATCAAGAAATAACGCACGCGACACAAGCTGTAAATTATTTTAAAGCCGTAAATCTATTGTTTCAATAATTTACACTATTTGTATTTCTTGTGTACATGTGATTTTCTAATTGCTTTTCCAATTATTATTATTACAATGTTTTTAGTTATATTGTATTATATTTTGATGTAATTAATGTTATTGCACTTGTATGTTTGTTGTTTTAAACACTGCAAAAGAATGAAAACAAATAAATAATAGTCTTTTATTTTGTTGAACGAACAATGGATGGCGTCACCGGTCCAGATTCGGTTGACCAATCAGCGTAAAGGGGCGTCTGGGGACCGCCCACATGTGGAAAACGAATTTTGAAGTCATTTATCCGTTTTCTACCCTTGAATCAAAAAACGAAAAATCGAGCCGAAATCTCATTTTTTCGTTTTGTGAACAAATGAAAAAACGAATAAATGAGCCGTTTTCTTATTTTTGCTTATTTCATTTCAAATTGAAAATGAAATGAATAAAACGTACACGGACCGTGTTTCTCAAAATTTTCTTTGAATCACAAATGTCATTTGAGAGCCCAGAATTCAGTATAAACTGGAAATGTTTGTGCACGTATGGACATTTTATGGTTTTGTTACTGTATCTGGTTGTTCATTGTACCTGCTACCAGTTATTAGGTTGCATCATCCTGTGGCAAAAAAAGGCATTTCATTTCATCAAATTCAATATTATTACACAAATTTTGAGGAAGCTTTTATGTAGAAATTTTAAACAGAATTTGCCAATAATCTGTTGCTGAAAAATGTAGATGCATTGATAATTGGTCACAAACATGCAAATCATTTTTCACAAATCGTTTTCATACATGCAAGTCGTATTTTGTACTACTGACTTTAGTTATAGGAAAAGAGTATTTGTTAGAGTATATGACACAGTCAAAATAAACAGGACTTAATATATATATATATATATATATATATATATATATATATATATATATAAATATATATATATATATATATATATATATATGCCATACCTGCCTACTGTAACAGTCATACTGTAACCTACATAACAGTGTAGTACTTTATAACATAATCTTAAAGTGTGTACACTTTTGTGTATTAACAGAATGAACCAGGCTCCAACACAGGGTTTTGAAAAAGATGTCGGCTTTAAGACTACTCATCACCTTATGTATCCAGAAAGCGCCACCGATTTAGACAACTCCACAAGTCTGGTACTCATTCCCTTTAAAACTCTGGATCTAGAGTGGATCATCAGTGCTCTGACTACAGGAACCATCTCAAAGTTAGTGAATTATTATCTGATATTTTGAATGACATGTGAAATTCATCATTTAGTGCAGGGGTGCCAAACTCAGGTCCTGGAGAGCCACAGTTTTGCATAGTTTCATTCGACACACATACCTGCATTGCTCAGAAGATCATAAAGGACTTGGTTAACTGGATCAGTTGTGTTTAATTCTGGACTGCAGCACACCAGGAACTGTGTTTGGTTTATATTACCATGAAAGTCAGACAATAGTGTCATTGTTGTATTGCTTATTTAGATCATTATTCTTGCTTTGGTTTTCGAAGCCTTAATTAATAATTAGATTAGTAATAAAAATGTTACAGTGTAGGGAGCATTTTGTAAAATGCAATTAAAATAAAATTCTACTGACAAAACTGAAAACAACTTCATTGTATTGTGCAGATATAAACATTTTGATTTTGATCACTGCAACACACTCTAAAAAAGTTTGGACAGAAGCAAAATAAAAGTGGAATGATTATAGAGTATCTAAACTAAACTGTTTTGAAACATTCCACAATGAGCAGATGCATCGGTAATAGGTGAGGGTATCATGATTGAGTAAAAAAAGCATCCTCCAAACTCTTAGTCTTTGGGTCATAACCCTAACCTGAACACAATGTTAGCAACATTTTTTTTTTGTCAGCTTAGAGTTTGGCATCTGTGTGTTAGCAAATGGAGAGAGTCAGTTTGAAAGTCAGTGAGAAACGCTTAAAATTGGTACAAAATGCAGCTGCAAGTTCTTGACTGGTACTCAAAAGAGAGTCGGTATTAGCACTGTATTTAGCTCCCCGTATTTGGTGAGATTACTTAAAGGTGCCATAGAATAGAAAACATCTCAGGTTACGTATGTAACCCTAGTTCCCTGAGGGAAATGAGACGCCGCGTCTCGGACCATAATTCCCTGCGGCGCTCGCTTCATTCCTAAAAGAGCTGCCGCGGTCGTCAAACGCACGTGCTTTATACTTCCCGTTCGCTGACGTCACCGCGCCTGTGACGTCACTCCCGTCATTCATTGGTTGTAGACATGATTCAGAGTGCTGCCCGCCAATGGCGTTCCCCATAGCGTTCCATGACGCGGCTCGAGTTCCCGGAAGGGAACTGTATTTACCTTGGCATAGTTGAATAATAACAGTTTTGAAAATGGACATGACATACCATGAGTCTTAAACACCATAGTTTCCTCCTTCTTATATAAATCTGGTGTTTGCAAAAGACCTCTGAAAAATAGGTCAATTCCAACATAACATCAACATATTACGTAATAGTCGCGATCGTTAATAGTTACGCCCCCAACATTTGCATCCAATCATCAGAAGTTCTGCAGATAGGATATTGTGAAAAAAAACAAAGCGAGGACAATAGCGAAAATGGCAGATCACAGGAATAAATGTTCCAGGTTGTGCAGGAGATGTTAAGTGCAGGGATGGGTTGGTGTTTGTACTCAGAAAGGCATAGAATACAAATAACACGTTCTAATAAAATAAGGCAAGACACTAGGGACACAGTTAGCTTCTTGCTAACGCAAGCCTGTTACATTGCAGTACATAAGATTTCACTTACCACATAAACAGAGTAAGGAGAGATGACTGCGCGGACGATGGCAAATGATTTGCAGATCCTGAGCATCACTAACAAGCATCTGAACTTGTCAACTGTGGTAAGTACTGCCACTGTAGTATAACGTTAGACAGAGCACATGCGATCGTCAGTCTCAAAAGTGAAACTAAAAAGTTATTGTGCATTCAAAACGGCTGTTTCAAAGCCCTGCATATTAATAATGGCTTGAGCTCCGTAATTAAATATATATTTTCATCCATGTGTTTCCTTCCTGCTGTGTGAGAGCGAGCCGCTCTGTGCGACAGCCAATCAGAGCAGAGCTCCTCATTATTATTCAGGAGCCTTCCAAATAAGGCAATAACAGACCATTTCATTCTAGGGACAAATCCTAGGGTGCAAAACCGTTTCTGGAGAATTTTTGCCCTTACCATAACTTCTATGTAGATATCAGAGAACAATTTCAAATATTGTATAAATGCATTCTATGGCACCTTTAAGAAATGAATCAAAACTCAGCTGGCTGGTGTGCTGACCTTAACAATTCCAAGGATCAAACGTAAAATAAATGCAGGAGATTTCAAAGCTTTTAAAACTGTGAATCAATTGAACCAATTGGCTTACAAAATTATTTACTATTTCGAAGTGATTGAAACTACTGGTGCTGGTGACATCTGCTTGTCACGTGTGTGAATGCAACACAAACTCAGGCCAAATGGGCATACAGCTTTTACAAACCCTTTGGAAATGTTTTATTAAAAGAGTAATACAGCAAATGAAATTAACAAATCAGCTAATAATTAACTATTAACAATGTCTGTGTGTTGTGTTCTTTTAATGCATGCATTTATTTACTTACGTATTTGTTTGTTTGTCCAAGACTTCTATAGATTTATTTTCTGCTGTTTGTGGTTTTATTAGGGCCCGAGCACTGCAGTGCGAGGACCCTATTGGAATTGCTCCATTTATTATTAGGGCCCGAGCCCAAAAGGGCGAAGGCCCTATTGTTCTTCTAAGGGTTCTTATTAGGGCCCGAGCCCAGAATGGGCGAAGGCCCTCTTGTTTTCCTAAGGATTCTTATTTTTAGGGCCCGAGCCCAAAAGGGCGAAGGCCCTATTGTTCTTCTAAGGATTCTTTTTTTTTTTTTTGTTAACCTTCCGGGCACTTAAGGGGGTCTTAACATACTCAAAAACTCTTGAAAATTTGCACACATGTCGGAATCTGCGGCCATCAGGACGTCACAGAGGCTGGTACCGGGGCGTGGCAAGGGGACTCTACAGCGCCCCCTGGAATTTTGAGGGCCATATAGCACACATACTTGAACGTACACATATGAAACTCGGTACACATTTAGAACTCATTGAGCTGAACAACTTTTGTACTCTATGTCATTTTCTCAATGCAACAGGAAGTGAGATATTTAGGGCTGTATAAAAAGCGCATGCTCTGGAATTTAACGTACTCCTCCCAGGATTTCCATACGATTGTCACCAAACTCGGTCAGCATGATCTCAAGACATTGGGGACGCTAAATTGCGAGGGGATTTTTGATATCTCGAACGGTTTGGCCGTGGCAAGGCGACAAAGTTATGGCGAGAAATGAGAAACAGGAAGTGTCTAATAACTGTTGCACACATTGCCTGATTCTGATGAAACTTCACCAGATTGTTCGTTGTATGATGCCGATTCCATAAAGGTGACTATTATGAGTCAAAGTTAAAGCGCCACCAACTGGCAGCAGGAAGCGTGTCATTTTCAAAATGCTTTGAAATCAGCCTCTTAATTTTACTTGATTTTCTTTAAACTTCATCAAAATCATGTCAAAACACGGCCGATAAGAATATGTAAAGGGGTCGATGATAAATCAAATGCTGTTGCCATGGCAACGTCTCAAACTTTACAATTAGATTCCTGTCTTTTCGAGGCAGATAACATGCTTAGAATTTGATGAAACTCAACACACACATCAATATTAATGATAGTTAGACACTGGCAAAAGATCATAAATGGGCGTGGAGCAGGCACTCTATAGCGCCATCTTTTGACAAAAGTTAGTTTTTCCTACAGTCACCAAACTCTGTACATATATTGTTCTAATCAATCTGGACAACTTTCTAAATTAAACTAATTAGCTAACACCAACAGGAAGCCGGCTATTTTGATTTGAATGTGGATTTTTGGAAAAATCAGGCTGTAAACAAATTTATACTCCTCCTAAGAAGAACAAGCTGTTCACACCAAACTTTTTTAACATGGAGAGAAGATTCTGAAGATGTTAAATTGCGAGCGGTTTTGGGATATCTTGAACGGTGTTGACGTGGTGATTTTTTAAAGATGTATAACCGTCATTTTCTATATCTTTAAAGTGCAGCATCTTAACTATTTAAAACTTTTTTTCACACAGAGATCTTATCATTCTGAGCAAGTGCTGTAAATATCAATTTAATTCAAGCTTCTACGAATTAAAGAAAATTAAAAAAAGAAATCAGAAACCTGCTGTCACTCTGCCTTGAGTGTCTGTGTTCAGTCACCATTGAGTGACTGAAGAGAGACTGAAGGGGGAGGGGTGAAAGGGAGAGAGGGAGAGAGAGTAGAACATGCTGTCTTGCTAAAGACCATCTTTGAGGAAAAAATGCACATTGATGTTACATAAATATGTTTGATCTTTGAGAGTCTGATATTTTGAGAAAATATAAAGGGTCACTAAGTCTTTCATTGTTTGTATTTTGCAGTTGTTGTTTTTTTATTTATTTTTTACTGAACTGTACCATGAACTTGTCCTATTCAGTCACATAGCAAAAGATTAAGAAAAATACAACTTTTTAGCATGAGCGGTTTATCTTCATTGATAGACATTTATTTTCATAGTGTTATTTATTGAATATAACATTTTAATTAACAGTTTCAAGACAAACTTTGTCAACAAAACAAACTTTGCTGTTATCTGTTCAAAACATCTGAAAATTTTACCATTTTAAGATCAGTTATATATATATATCGCCCCATTACAATACTCAACTTGATTTTTAAAGATATTTTCAAAGAATGAAGCGTTTATAGAGCACTTTATTGGGTATTGCTGTACGCCCACATGAACTGTGTTCATGTTCATGTTAATTCACAGTACATAAACTAATGTACCTTTAAACAATATATGAATACTTTTTTTAGCTTAATATTAATTAACATTAATAAATGCTATTTAATTATTGTTCATGTTAACTAATATAGTTAATGTTAACAAATGAAACTGGATGGCAACATTTTATATAGTATGTGTATGTGTCTCTGTGTTGATTTTAAAGTCTAACCCTTTCAATTCTGTAAACTTTAAATCCAAACTGGCTGAGGGTTACTGTGAATGCATGTGCCAACTGGGCACCGTTTTCCTAATTGATTCTTTCTTAGTTATGTAGCGCTTAAAAGTTATGTCTTATAACAGGAGTCACCTGCAAAGCAATATCCACACACAAAATGAACAGATAGGTAACGATGACATTGAAGCAGAAGTGGTGGACGTAAAGCAAGCAATAATAACATTTTGTTATCATCATGAATTACATGTTCTTATCATCATCATCAGAATATAGGGAAAATGTTCCCTATATTGTGAACGGCTTTGAGATATCTTGAACGGTGTTGATGTGGTGATTTATGAAAGTAACAATAAAAAAGATGGAGAGTTATTTTCATATATCTTTAAATTGCATTATTCTAACTCATCAAAACTTTTTACATATAAAGAACAAGAAATTCTTAGGAAATACGTGTAGTTTCAAAATGTTATCATGCTCAGAGGCCCCAAAAACATTAAAAGTGTCATTTAAATTTGTCAGATTAAAGCTCTAATACCAGGGATGAACACTAGAGGTCCTCATAAGATAAGGAATCGTTTGACCTCTAATGCTATTTAGCTCATTGTCAGTGTATAAGAATGACAATAATCCATAGAATCAGTTGATATATACTGTACTGTCAGTGTACTTTTACATAATTATTTTGTATAGGTGCTTAAAGAGCATTAAAATCTTTTTTTTTATCTTTTAAGGAAAAATTATATGATTTAAATACATATATACACTCTCACTGGTAGAACAAAAAATCTTATAAGTATGACACTATACTGTACTGCTCAGTTCACTTAATTAGAATGAGAAACAAATACAAAAAAGCCAAAAAAAATCAACTAAGTTAATATGTATTTATTTTTAATATATTTGTTTATAATTATTTCACAGATGCTTATAGATTATTAAAATAATATTTAAAAATGCTTGTAGACCATAAAACATGGTAACTATTTAAAATAGTAACTATTTGGTAACAATGGTTAATGAACTTACAAACACGAACAAACAACAAACAATATATTTGTACTCGATTTTCTTCAAACTTCATCAGAATAATGTAAAAACACGGCCGATGAGAGTCTGTAAAGGCGTCCCTGATGCATCAAATGCTGTTGCCATGGCAAATAAATAAAAATAAAAAATAAATTCAAATATTTGTTTCCTGTGTTTTTGAGGCAGATAGCGTGCTTAGAATTTAATTTTCCATTTTCAATTTTCAATGATTTATTATATATTTAAAGTGCAGCATCCTAACTCTTTGAAACTTTTTTCAAACAAATAACTATTCATTCTGATCAAACACAGTTCATTTCATAATTATACAAAACTCCACGAATTAAAGAAAATAAAAAAAACATATCTGATCTCACTCTGCTCTGCACTCAATGTGTGTGTTTGTGTGGTAAGTGGTTGAGTGTAAGGAGGGGGGATGGGTGGTAAGAGAAAGAGTCAGAGAGGAGGAGAGACAGTTAGGGTTAGTCCAAAGGGTTACTGTGAATGCATGTGCCAACTGGGCACCGTTTTCCTGATGCTATCGGGATGGCGACTGCGCAGACGGCGAGGGCCCGGTCATCGCTGCTTGCAGCTTTAATTTTTTTTATTTTTTTTTTTGTTAACCTTCCGGGCACTTAAGGGGGTCTTAACATGCTCAAAAACTCTTGAAAATTTGCACACACGTCGGAATCTGCGGCCATCAGGACGCCACAGAGGCTGATACCGGGGCGTGGCAAGGGGACTCTACAGCACCCCCTGGATTTTTAAGGGCCATATAGCACACATACTTGAACGTACACATATGAAACTCGGTACACATATAGAAATTATCGAGCTGAACAACTTTTGTATTCTATGGCATGGGCTCCACGCAACAGGAAGTGAGATATTTAGGGCTGTGTAAAAAGCGCATGCTCTGGAATTTAACGTACTCCTCCCAGGATTTCCATAGGATTGTCACCAAACTCGGTCAGCATGATCTCAAGACATTGGGGATGCTAAATTGCGAGGGGATTTTTGATATCTCGAACGGTTTGGCCGTGGCTAGGCGACAAAGTTATGGCGAGAAATGAGAAACAGGAAGTGTCTAATAACTGTTGCACACATTGCCTGATTCTGATGAAACTTCACCAGTTTGTTCGTTGTATGATGCCGATTCCATAAATGTGACTATAATGAGTCAAAGTTATAGCGCCACCAACTGGCAGCAGGAAGCGTGTCATTTTCAAAATCCTTTGAAATCAGCCTCTTAATTTTACTTGATTATCTTCAAACTTCATCAAAATAATGTCAAAACATGGCCGATGAGAATATGTAAAGGGGTCGATGATAAATCAAATGCTGTTGCCATGGCAACGTGTTAAACTTTAAAATTAGATTCCTGTCTTTTCGAGGCAGATAACATGCTTAGAATTTCATGAAACTCAACACACACATCAATATTAATGATAGTTAGACACTGGCAAAAGGTCATAAATGGGTGTGGAGCAGGCACTCTATAGCGCCATCTTTTGACAAAAGTTGGGGGGTTAGTTTTTCCTACAGTCACCAAACTCTGTACATATATTGTTCTAATCAATCTGGACAACTTTCTATATCAAACTCATTAGCTAAGACTAACAGGAAGCCAGCTATTTTGATTTGAATGTGGATTTTTGGAAAAATCAGGCTGTAAACAAATTCACACTCCTTCTAAGAACAACAAGGTATTCACACCAAACTTTTTTAACATGAAGAGAAGATTCTGAAGATGTTAAATTGCGAGCGGATTTGGGATATGTTGAACGGTGTTGACGTGGTGATTTTTTAAAGATGTAGTAAAAAACATAACCGTATTTTTTTAATATCTTTAAAGTGCAGCATCCAAACTCTTTACAACTTTTTTCACACAGAGATCTTATCATTCTGAGCAAGTGCTGTAAATATAAATTTTTTACAAGCTTCTATGAATTAAAGAAAATTAAAAATAGAAATCAGAAACCTGCTGTAACTCTGCCTGAGTCTCTGTGTGTGTGTGCGTAGTTGAGTCACAGTAACTTAAGAGAGACTTAAGGGGGGAGGGGTGAAAGGAAGAGAGAGAGTGAAACATGCTGTCTTCTTAAAGACTATCTCTGAGTAAGAAATGCACTCTGATGTATAATCTAAATAAATATGCATGACCGATTTATCTTCATTGATAGACATTTATTTTCATAGTGTTATTTATTGAATATAAAATTTAAATTAACAATTTCAAGACAAACTTTACTGTTATCTGTTCAAAACATCTGAAAATTATACCATTTTAAGATGAGTTATATATATATATATATATATATATATCGCCCCATTACAATACTCAACTTGATTTTTAAAGATATTTTGAAAGAAAGAAGCGTTTATAGAGCACTTTATTGTGTATTGCTGTACACCCACATGAACTGTGTTCATGTTCATGTTAATTCACAGAACATAAACTAATGTTAAAATATACTATTTTACCATTAAATAATATATGAATACTTTTTTTAGCTTAATATTAACTAACATTAATAAATACTATTTAATTATTGTTCATGTTAACTAATATAGTTAATGTTAACAAATTAAACTGGATGGCAAAATTGTATATATTGTGTGTATGTGTCTGTTTGTTGATTTTAAAGTCTAACCCTTTCAATTCTGTAAACTTTAAATCAAAACTGGCTGAGGGTTACTGTGAATGCATGTGCCAACTGGGCACCGTTTTCCTAATTGATACTTAGTTATGTAGCGCTTAAAAGTGATGTCTTATAACAGGAGTCACCTGCAAAGCAATATCCACACACAAATTGAACAGATAGGTATCGATGACATTTAAGCAGAAGTGGTGGACGTAAAGCAAGCAATAATAACATTTTGTTATCATCATGAATTACATGTTCTTATCATCATCATCAGAATATAGGGAAAATGTTCCCTATATTGTGAACGGCTTTGGGATATCTTGAACGGTGTTGATGTGGTGATTTATGAAAGTAACAATAAAAAAGATGAAGAGTTATTTTCATATATCTTTAAATTGCATTATTCTAACTCATCAATACTTTTTACATATAAAGAACAAGAAATTCTTAGGAAATACGTGTAGTTTCAAAATGTTATCATGCTCAGAGGCCCCAAAAACAAATAAAAGTGTCATATAATTTTGTCAGATTAAAGCTCTAATACCAGGGATGAACACTAGAGGTCCTCATAAGATAAGGAATCGTTTGACCTCTAATGCTATTAAGTTCATTCTCAGTGTATAAGAATGACAATAATCCATAGAATCAGTTGATATGTACTGTACTGTCAGTGTACTTTTACATAATTGTTTTGTATAGGTGCTTAAAGAGCATTAAAATCTTTTTTTTTATCTTTTAAGGAAAAATTATATGATTTAAATACATATATACACTCTCACTGATAGAACAAAAAATCTTATAAGTATGACACTATACTGCTCAGTTAACTTAATTAGAATGAGAAACATAAAAAGTTACAAACAAAGTTAATATGTATTTATTTTTAATATATTTGTTTATAATTATTTCACAGATGCTTATAGATTATTAAAATAATATTTAAAAATGCTTGTAGACCATAAAACATGGTAACTATTTAAAATAGGGTCTCTTTTGTTAACAATGGTTAATGAACTAACAAACACGAACGAACAACGAACAATATATTTGTACTCGATTTTCTTCAAACTTTATCAGAATAATGTAAAAACACGGCCGATGAGAGTCTGTAAAGGCGTCCCTGATGCATCAAATGCTGTTGCCATGGCAAATAAATAAAAATAAAAAATACATTCAAATATTTGTTTCCTGTGTTTTTGAGGCAGATAGCGTGCTTAGAATTTAATTTTCCATTTTCAATTTTCAATGATTTATTATATATTTAAAGTGCAGCATCCTAACTCTTTGAAACTTTTTTCATACAAATAACTATTCATTCTGATCAAACACAGTTCATTTCATAATTATACAAAACTCCACGAATGAAAGAAAATAAAAAACATATCTGATCTCACTCTGCTCTGCACTCAATGTGTGTGTTTGTGTGGTAAGTGGCTGAGTGTAAGGAGGGGGGATGGGTGGTAAGAGAAAGAGTCAGAGAGGAGGAGAGACAGTTAGGGTTAGTCCAAAGGGTTACTGTGAATGCATGTGCCAACTGGGCACTGTTTTCCTGATGCTATCGGGATGGCGACTGCACAGACGGCGAGGGCCCGGTCATCACTGCTTGCAGCTTTAATTAGGGCCCGAGCCCAAAAGGGCGAAGGCCCTATTGTTTTTCTAAGGATTATTATTAGGGCCCGAGCCCAAAAGGGCGAAGGCCCTATTGTTCTTCTAAGGATTCTTATTTTTAGGGCCCGAGCCCAAAAGGGCGAAGGCCCTATTGTTCTTCTAAGGATTCTTATTTGTTTTTTTTTTTATTTTTGTTTTTTTTTCAACCGTTGGGGCACTTTTGGGGGCCTTAACATACTCAAAAACTCTTGAAAATTTGCACACACGTCGGAATCTGCCGTCGTCCAGACGCCACAGAGGCTGGGACCCGGGCGTGGTTCAGGGCCTCTACAGCGCCCCCTGGAACACAGTTTGAAAACTTGATGTACTGCGCACACATACTTGCGCGTATTGATATGAAACTCGGTACACATATAGAACTCATCGAGCTGAACAACTTTTGTACTCTATGTCATGGGCTCCACGCAACAGGAAGTGAGATATTTAGGGCTGTTTAAAAAGCGCATGCTCTGGAATTTAACGTACTCCTCCCAGGAATTCCATGGGATTGTCACCAAACTCGGTCAGCATGATCTCAAGACATTGGGGACGCTAAATTGCGAGGAGATTTTTGATATCTCGAACGGTTTGGCCGTGGAAAGGCGACAAATTTATGGCGAGAAATGAGAAACAGGAAGTGTCTAATAACTGTTGCACACATTGCCTGATTCTGATGAAACTTCACCAGTTTGTTCCTTGTATGATGCCGATTCCATAAATGTGACTATTATGAGTCAAAGTTATAGCGCCACCAACTGGGAGCAGGAAACGTGTCATTTTCAAAATGCTTTGAAATCAGCCTCTTAATTTTAATCGATTTTCTTTAAACTTCATCAAAATCATGTCAAAACACGACCGATAAGAATATGTAAAGGGGTCGATGATAAATCGAATGCTGTTGCCATGGCAACATGTCAAACTTTAAAATTACATTCCTGTCTTTTCAAGGCAGATAACATGCTTAGAATTTCATGAAACTCAACACACACATCAATATTAATGATAGTTAGACACTGGCAAAAGGTCATAAATGGGCGTGGAGCAGGCACTCTATAGCGCCATCTTTTGACAAAAGTTGGGGGGTTAGTTTTTCCTACAGTCACCAAACTCTGTACATATATTGTTCTCATCAATCTGGACAACTTTCTAAATCAAACTCATTAGCTAAGACCAACAGAAAGCCGGCTATTTTGATTTGAATGTGGATTTTTTGAAAAATCAGGTAGTAAACAAATTCACACTACTCCTAAGAACAACCAGCTGTTCACACCAAACTTTTTTAACATGAAGAGAAGATTCTGAAGATGTTAAATTGCGAGCGGATTTTGGATATCTCGAACGGTGTTGACGTGGTGATTTTTTAAAGATATAGTAAAAAACATAACCCTAATTTTTTATATCTTTAAAGTGCAGCATCCAAACTCTTTAAAACTTTTTTCACACAGAGATCTAATCATTCTGAGCAAGTGCTGGAAATATAAATTTTATACAAGCTTCAATGAATTAAAGAAAATTAAAAAAATAACTCAGAAACCTGCTGTCACTCTGGTGAATGTCTCTACAGTATGTGTGTGCGTTCAGTCAGGCACAGAGAAGCTCATTATTGCAGGGGGGAGGGGTGAGAGGCAGAGAGGGTGACAGAGTAGAGAGCCATCCTACAGACCATCTTTGAACAAAAAATGCACATATGTATTTTAATTACATAAATATGTCTGATCTTTGAGAGTCTGATATTTTGAGAAAATATAAAGGGTCACTTAGTCTTTCATTGTTCGTATTTTGCAGTTGTTGTTTTTTATTTATTTTTTACTTAACTGTACCATGAACTTGTCCTATTCAGTCACATAGCAAAAGATTTAAAAAAATACAACTTTTTAGCATGATCAATTTATCTTCATTGATAGACAATATTTACATAGTGTTATTTATTGAATATAAAATAATAATAATAAAAAATTATGACAAACTTTGACAACAAAACAAACGTTACTGTTATCTCTTCAAAACATCTGAAAACCATAATTTTAAGATCAGTTATAAATATATATATATCACCCCGTTAAAATACTCAACTTGATTTTTAAAGATATTTTGAAAGAATGAAGAGTTTTGTGACACTGCCACAGTAAACTGTATAATAGCTTCTTGTGTGAGGTAAAAAGTTTGTTTATAACAAGTTTGGCTGTAAAAAGTTCAGAAATGTTTAAATATGTCTGGATGCAAAGGGTTTATTATTTTTAACTGCATGATATGTTGATTTTGAATGTTAACATGTACATTTTGGTGAGGGGGAATTATGGGGACTTTTGGTTCGCTGCTAAGGACTCTTATTTTGATGGGCCTGTCTATAAGAGAGGAAGGGCGGCCATTTTGAAGAGAGGTATGTTTGGTGAGGTGGCAGGCTTTTGTTACCTGGGCCGGGCAAGGGTCCAAAATGATCTCTTAAAGGGAAAAAAGAGACAATTGTGTATTAGACTTGTGAGCTGTTTAATGAATTCACGCTCTTGTCTGAGATATACGCACACGGACCATACTCGGGAGAGCATTCTTTCAGCTGGAGGATAACCTGTTTTTGTGGGGCCTTGAACCAGCGGATTATTGTTTTTTCTCTTTTTGGGGACATCCTTTTTTTGTTTTTTTCTCTTCTTTACTCTTTTCCACCCGGATTTGGTTGTCAGACCCAAAGGAACTGTGCCAACGGACGGATGAGTACCATCTTTAATTATTATTTTTGTTTCTATGGACTGAGAGGCTGAGATGTTGTGGCTAACAAGCCTGTTCACGGACTTTCATGTTTTTGACTATATCATTTAAGTTTATGTGAAGGTATCAAAATATTGTTGAGAGTGCTAACAAGCAAGTAAATGGGAACAATACAGTCAAACTCTCCCTGTGGTAATGATTCAATTCTTTTGAATAGACTTGCAGTTGTTACAGTTTATAGAGCACTTTATTGTGTATTGCTGTACACCCACATGAACTGTGTTCATGTTCATGTTAATTCACAGTACATAAACTTTATATGAATACTTTTTTTAGCTTAATATTAATTAACATTAATAAATGCTATTTATGTATTGGTCATGTTAACTAATATAGTTAATTTTAACAAATGAAACTGGATGGCAACATTTTATATTTTGTGTGTATGTGTCTGTGTGTTGATTTTAAAGTGTAACCCTTTCAATTCTGTAAACTTAAAATCCAAACTAGCAGAGGATTACTGTGAATGCATGTGCCAACTGGGCACCGTCTTCCTTATTGATTCTTAGTTATGTAGCACTTAAGAGTGATGTCTTATAACAGGAGTCACCAGCAAAGCAATATCCACACAAAAATTGTACAGATAGGTAACAATGACATTTAAGCAGAAGTGGTGGATGTAAAGGAAGCAATAATAACATTTTGCTATCATCATGAATCATGTTCTTATCATCATTTGTAGCATACTGGTTCACAGTTGGCATTTATCTGAAGTCCTTGCATTGATTGCATTTAGTTAAATCAACATTATATTTGGTCAGTCTGATCTTGAAGCCTTAGAGATGTTAAATTGTGAAGATCTTGAGTTTTCATTAAAGGGCATGTCCGTGGTGGCCTGACAAAGTTTGATGTTTCTGCATAGACATAGAAGTGGTTATAACTTAGCCTGAAAATGTCTGATCTGCCACAAAATTCACAGGTTTGGTAAGAGTCCTGGCCTGAAGACACCTAAAGACCAATATTCAGATATTATCATAGCGCCACCTGTTGGCAGCAGGATATCTCATATATTTCACTAACTCAAACATACCAAGGTCAATCTGCACCAAACTTCATATGTTTGATAATAGTGCTGGCCTGAACACATCTACATGCCAATAATCAGTTATAGGCATAGCGCCACCAGCTGGCAGCGGCAAGTTTGGCACATTTAAGTGACTTTGACATATTTCTCCTACATTTACTGTATTAAAAGCATACTGCCCACCGTTTGCTGTTTTCCTGAAGCCACCGGTCGGCGGTGAGCCCGGGTGCGAGGGCCCGTTCATCGCTGCTCGCAGCTTTAATTATTTATTTATTTATTTTTTTTTTACACCTTCCGGGCACTTTTGGGGGCCTTAACATACTCAAAACCTCTTGAAAATTTGCACACACGTCGGAATCTGCGGCCATCAGGACGCCACAGAGGCTGGGACCCGGGCGTGGTTCAGGGCCTCTACAGCGCCCCCCTGGAACACAGTTTGAAAACTTGATGTACTGCGCACACATACTTGCACGTACTGATATGAAACTCGGTACACATATAGATCTCACTGAGCCAAACAACTTTTGTACTCTATGTCATAGGCTCCACACAACAGGAAGTGAGATATTTAGGGCTGTTTAAAAAGCGCATGCTCTGGAATTTAACGTACTCCTCCCAGGAATTCCATTGGATTGTCACCAAACTAGGTCAGCATGATCTCAAGACATTGGGGACGCTAAATTGCGAGGAGATTTTTGATATCTCGAACGGTTTGGCCGTGGCAAGGCGACAAAGTTATGGCGAGAAATGAGAAACAGGAAGTGTCTAATAACTGTTGCACACATTGCCTGATTCTGATGAAACTTCACCAGTTTGTTCGTTGTATGATGCCGATTCCATAAATGTGACTATTATGAGTCAAAATTATAGCGCCACCAACTGGGAGCAGGAAGTGTGTCATTTTCAAAATGCTTTGAAATCAGCCTCTTAATTTTACTCGATTTTCTTTAAACTTCATCAAAATCATGTCAAAACACGACCGATAAGAATATGTAAAGGGGTCGATGATAAAACAAATGCTGTTGCCATGGCAACGTGTCAAACTTTAAAATTACATTCCTGTCTTTTCGAGGCAGATAACATGCTTAGAATTTCATGAAACTTAACACACACATCAATATTAATGATAGTTAGACACTGGCAAAAGGTCATAAATGGGCGTGGAGCAGGCACTCTATAGCGCCATCTTTTGACAAAAGTTGGGGGGTTAGTTTTTCCTACAGTCACCAAACTCTGTACTTATATTGTTCTCATCAATCTGGACAACTTTCTAAATCAAACTCATTAGCTAAGACCAACAGAAAGCCGGCTATTTTGATTTGAAGGTGGATTTTTTGAAAAATCAGGTTGTAAACAAATTCACACTACTCCTAAGAACAACCAGCTGTTCACACCAAACTTTTTTAACATGAAGAGAAGATTCTGAAGATGTTAAATTGCGAGCGGATTTTGGATATCTCGAACGGTGTTGACGTGGTGATTTTTTAAAGATGTAGTAAAAAACATAACCCTAATTTTTTATAACTTTAAAGTGCAGCATCCAAACTCTTTAAAACTTTTTTCACACAGAGATCTAATCATTCTGAGCAAGTGCTGGAAATATACATTTTATACAAGCTTCAATGAATTAAAGAAAATTAAAAAAATAACTCAGAAACCTGCTGTCACTCTGGTGAATGTCTCTACAGTATGTGTGTGCGTTCAGTCAGGCACAGAGAAGCTCATTATTGCAGGGGGGAGGGGTGAGAGGCAGAGAGGGTGACAGAGTAGAGATCCATCCTACAGACCATCTTTGAACAAAAAATGCACGTACTGTATGTATTGTAATTACATAAATATGTCTGATCTTTGAGAGTCTGATATTTTGAGAAAATATAAAGGGTCACTAAGTCTTTCATTGTTCGTATTTTGCAGTTGTTGTTTTTTATTTATTTTTTACTTAACTGTACCATGAACTTGTCCTATTCAGTCACATAGCAAAAGATTAAGAAAAATGCAACTTTTAGCATTAGCGATTTATCTTCATTGATAGACATTTATTTTCATAGTGTTATTTATTGAATATAAAATTTAAATTAACAATTTCAAGACAAACTTGGACAACAAAACAAGCTTTGCTGTTATCTGTTCAAAACATCTGAAAATTATACCATTTTAAGATGAGTTATATATATATATATATATCGCCCCATTACAATACTCAACTTGTTTTTAAAGATATTTTGAAAGAATGAAGCGTTTATAGAGCACTTTATTGTGTATTGCTGTACACCCTTGTGAACTGTGTTCATGTTCATGTTAATTCACAGTACATAAACTATATATGAATACTTTTTTTAGCTTAATATTAATTAACATTAATAAATGCTATTCATTTATTGGTCATGTTAACTAATATAGTTAATGCTAACAAATGAAACTGAATGGCAACATTTTATATTTTGTGTGTATGTGTCTGTGTGTTGATTTTAAAGTCTAACCCTTTCAATTCTGTAAACTTAAAATCCAAACTAGCAGAGGGTTACTGTGAATGCATGTGCCAACTGGGCACCGTCTTCCTTATTGATTCTTAGTTATGTAGCGCTTAAGAGTGATGTCTTGTAACAGGAGGAGTCACCAGCAAAGCAATATCCACACAAAACTTGTACAGATAGGTAACAATGACATTTAAGCAGAAGTGGTGGACGTAAAGCAAGCAATAATAACATTTTGTTATCATCATGAATCATGTTCTTATCATCATTATCAGAGTATAGGGAAAATTTTGCATATTGGTTCACAGTTGGCATTATCTGAAGTCCTTGCATTAATTGCATTTAATTGAATCAACATTATATTTGGTCAGTCTGATCTTGAGGCCTTAGAGATGTTAAATTGTGAAGATCTTGAGTTTTCATTAAAGGGCATGTCCGTGGTGGCCTGACAAAGTTTGATGTTTCTGCATAGACATAGAAGTTGTTATAACTTAGCCATAAAATGTCTGATCTGCCACAAAATTCACAGGTTTGGTAAGAGTCCTGGCCTGAAGACACCTAAAGACTAATATTCAGATATTATCATAGCGCCACTTGTTGGCAGCAGGATATATCATATCTTTCACTAACTCAAACATACCAAGGTCAATCTGCACCAAACTTCATATGTTTGATAATAGTGCTGGCCTGAACACATCTACATGCCAATAATTAGTTACAGGCATAGCGCCACCATCTGGCAGCGGCAAGTTTGGCACATTTAAATGACTTATGACATATTTTTTCTATATTTACTGTATTAAAAGCATACTGCCCACCGTTTGCTGATTTCCTGAAGCCACCGGTCGGCGGTGAGCCCAGGTGCGAGGGCCCGTTCATCGCTGCTCGCAGCTTTAATTAGGGCCCGAGCACCGATGGTGTGAGGACCCTATTGAATCTGCTCCGTTTATTAGGGCCCGAGCACCGATGGTGTGAGGACCCTATTGGATCTGCTTCGTTTATTAGGGCCCGAGCCCAAAAGGGCGAAGGCCCTATTGTTCTTCTAAGGGTTCTTATTAGGGCCCGAGCCCAAAAGGGCGAAGGCCCTATTGTTCTTCTAAGGGTTATTTTTTTTTTTAGGGCCCGAGCCCAAAAGGGCGAAGGCCCTATTGTTTTTCTAAGGATTATTAGGGCCCGAGCCCAAAAGGGCGAAGGCCCTATTGTTTTTCTAAGAATTATTATTATTATTATTTTTTTTTTTTTTCAATGTTTTGGGGGATTTTGGGGCCCTTAACATACACAAAAACTCTTGAAACTTTGCACACACATTGGAACCTGCGGCCATCAGGGCCGGACAAACTTTGACATGGGGGGGTCACCTGGGGGGGGCGTGGCACAGCGTTAAACATTGCGACATTTTAGTGGCCCTGGAGCGCACACCGGTTGACCTACAGTCACCAAAATTCATACACATATAGACCTCATCGAGCCGAACAACTTTCGTGCTCACAGTCCATGCTTCACCAAACAGGAAGTCAGCTATTCAGGGATGTCTAAAAAGCGCATGCAATGGAATTTGATATACTCCTCCTAGGCCTTTGCACCGATGGCCACCAAACTCGGTCAGCATGACCTCAAGACATTGGGGACGCAAAATTGCCAGGGGATTTTTGATATCTCGAACGGTTTGGCCGTGGCGGGCCGACAAAGTTATGGCGAGAAATGAGAAACAGGAAGTGCCTAATAACTTTGACACACTTTGTCTGATTTTGACCAAACTTCAGCAGGTTGTTCGTCGTCTGATGCCGATCACAGAGATGTGATTATTATGAGTCAAAGTTATAGCGCCACCAACTGGCAGCAGAAAGCGCAACGTTTTCTAAATGCTTTTAAATCAACCTCTTAATTTTACTCAATTTGCTTGAAACTTCATCCCAATAATGTCGAAACATGGCCGATGAGAATCTGTGAAGGGCATTATCGATAACTTTTATCATGTTGCCATGGCAACGTGTCAAACTTTAACTTTAGTTTTTTGTGTTTTCGAGCCACTTAAAATACTTGGAATTTCATGAAACTCAACACACACATCTGTATTAATGATATTTAGACACTGATAAAAGCCCATAAATGGGCGTGGAGCAGGCGCTCCATAGCGCCACCTTTTGACAAAAGTTGGGGGTTTAGTTTGTCCTACAGTCACCAAACTCTGTACATATATTGATCTCATCAAGCCAGAAACATTTCTAATTTACACCCATAAGCTACGATTGACAGGAAGTCGGCTATTTTGATTTGAATGTGGATATTTGGAAAAATCAGGCTGTGGAATTTTATATACTTCTCTCGGGAAAACCAACCAATTCACACCAAACTTTTTTGACATGATGCCAACATTCTGAAGATTCTAAATTGCGAGCAGATTTAGGATATCTTGAACGGTGTTGATGTGGTGATTGATTGAAATCGGAGTAAAAAAAGATAGCCGTAATTTTATTATATCTTTAAAGTGCAGCATCCAAAGTCTTTGAAACTTTTTTCATACAGACTACTAGTCATTCTGATCAGACACCGTTCATTTCATAATTATACAAAGATCTATGAATTAATGAAAATTAAAAAACAAATCTGATCCCTCTCTGCTCTGCACTTATGTGTGTGCGTGGTAAGTGGGTGTGTGTTTTTTGAGTGTTAGGGTGAGAGTGGGGAGGGGGGATGGGTGGAAAGAGAGAGTCAGAAAGGAGGAGATAGAAGGGAATATTTAAACTCTTGGTTGTTTATTCATTAGGATGTGAATTAGGGCTGGGTATTGTGACCAATTTGGCAATTCGATTCGATTGTTATTTTTATGGTTTCGATTTGATTCAATTCGATTCGATATCGATTAGCTATCAATATTTCATTTAAAATGTTAGTTTTGCAGACATGGCATCCATATTTTGATATAAATGCTGGTAACTGAAACTCTCCTACTTAAGTTTATTACTGAAATACACATCTACATTAATAATAGGGTGCACACAGTTGTTTATTTTAAACAACTTTTATTTTAAATGAATACTGTAACAAGAAGTCATAAATATGTGCATCCAATGTACACCATGTAAACAAACTGCAAAATGCACATTACTGTAAAAAAATAAAAAGACTAAATGTGCAACAGTGAAATCTATTAAGAACTTCAAACATGTTTAAGAATTTTTTTTTTCTAAATTCAAATCAGGCCCATCATAAAGCCCTTGTCTGCATATACAAAACATTCTAACTGTCCATAAAACTAACAGTTCTTAACTACAGCCTAATAATTTTTGATCACCAGATTTTTTTTGCAAAAAATTTACACCCATTAGCTTCGACCAACAGGAAGTCAGCTATTTTGATTTGAATGTGGATTTTTGGAAAAATATAGCTGTGAATAAATTCATATCACTCATAGCAGAATCAGACAGTGCACACCAAACTTTGTCAACATGATGCCAAGATACTGAAGATGTTAAAATGTGAACGGCTTTGGGATATCTTGAACGGTGTTGATGTGGTGATTTATGAAAGTAACAGTAAAAAAGATGGAGAGTTATTTCCATATATCTTTAAATTGCATTATTCTAACTCATCAAAACTTTTTACATATAAAGAACAAGAAATTCTTAGGAAATACGTGTAGTTTCAAAATGTTATCATCCTCAGAGGCCCCAAAAACATTAAAAGTGTCATATAAATTTGTCAGATTAAAGCTCTAGTACCAGGGATGAACACTAGAGGTCCTCATAAGATAAGGA